>NW_026874617.1:0-16692 GCF_032173495.1 Musca vetustissima
CGACTTCACTTGTAATCTAGCTTTCGATCTCGCACGCACGCATTAAGGTAAAGTTTTGTTTCGTTCGAAACTCCTTAACTTACCAAATAAAGTTGAAAATATATTCTAATATCAAATTGTTTTATTTGTTTTTCTCTCTTTTTGGTTTTTCTCCCCTTCTCGGTATCACGCCAACAGAGTTTTTGAAAATATATTTCATGTTTTAAGGAACGTAAATTTTTATTAATATATTTTAATGTATGGAAATTATGTCGTGGGCTTAATAAATAGACCTTTAAGAAAAGAAAAAATTCAACACAGATTTTTTATAGTCGTGAATTTTATTAATTTTTTTATTATTTATATTTTTAAAACATTACATGTCATGGTTTCTTAATAAATTGGAAAATGGAAATGTATATACCCTACACAACTATGCTGTCAGGGTATTATAGCTTTGTGCAGCCCCAAGAGTTTGTAACGCCGCGAAATATTGATCCTAGACCCACCTTTAAGTATACCGATCGTCATATATCGACTAGCTGAGTCGATCTATACAAGCCACAGTTATGGACCAATCTTCACGAAATTTTGCATGTAGGATGGGTTCGGCCCAATGAAGACCCCTATTGTTTTTGGAAAATATTGGTTAATATTTAAGGGATGAAATGGACCAAATACTGAATTTTTGTCGGTTTTTCTGGTCGCTCCAGATGCCGCAATTAATTGGGCCAAAGAATAAGCATGCCTGTTTTGATAAAGATCGGTCAATATTTAGAGGGTCAAATGGACCCCGACTTTTGTGTGAAAAATGAAAAAATGTATTCTATAGCGTACATATTTACCCCTGAAGGACATAGAGGCGAGAAGTTGATAGTATATCCAAGAGGAGTGGTTGGCCTTTAAATTGATACCAATTTTATTGTTGTATGTACTCGGATGTGGGAGTTACACGTATTCAAATATTATTTAGTAAACCATTATCATACTAGACGGCGAAAATATACCTCTGATCGTCTTGAAATATTCCATGAGGATGCAGGTATGGTCAAGGACATCGCCTATAATTTTCGGTGATGGTCAGATAATAATATTGGGATAAAGTGAATCGAAAATTATTTTTTTGTGTTTTTCGAGTCGACCTAAAGGCCACAACTTAAAGCCGAACATCACAACACAACCCACGGTTTAGGTCAAGAGAGTCCAAATATTGCTCAACATCGGAATATAGAACCGCACAAAGTTAGATTTTCGTAGATGTTGGGTGGGGTATCATATGGTCGGCCCGTCCGACTATACTGCTCCGCTCACTGGTTTAAAAATAAATTTTCGCGGATTATTTTAAAATATTTATTAAAGAACAGTACAAGGCTCGGATTTTTTAAAACATTTTTTCAGGGATTACAACTATGCGTGTATTTATACCTTTCACCACACTGTGGTACAGGGTATTATGTCTTTGTGCATATGTTTGTAACAGGCAAAAGGAATCGAGATAGACACATGGTTCCTTTTGAGAATTATACAGTATTGTTCGAAACCTAAGCAACTTTTTCTTAGTACGTAGTCATGGTCTTATATGATATCGTTAAATTGATTTATAAAAAATATATATTTTATTTACTACTCTACTATGTGTCTATAATCTGAAAATAACAACAAATTTAAATTATATTTCTTTGGAAAAAAATAAAGAAATGAAAACAAAATTAACTCACAAAGCAGCTGTTCGAAACCTAAGCAACTTTCAATATTTCGTATGATACCCGTTATTTTTTATCACTGTCGCACAACTTTTTGGCATTGATTCTATAAGATTTGTTAGAATTGTTGTTGGTATAGCTTCCCACTCTGATTTTGAGCAGTTCATTAGTTCCTGTCTGTTTTTAAGGCGACGTGTTCCAATCCTTCGTTTTAAAATGCTGAAAAGGTTATCGATGGGATTGAGGTCTGGTGACAAGTTTTGCAAGGAAGTATTATACTCATTTACAACCTCATATTGGGTATTACAGCTTAGCCAGCTGTTAAAATCGGTTAAAAATCGGTCGATATTTAAGGTTCTTAAAATCAAACGTTGAATTTAAGATAGGTCTTACGATTGCAACAGGCAGACGATGGATTTCGTTACAAGTTCATAAGTTTTACAGTTCATAATAAAATTCCCATAAGCAGTGAACATGTTAACTAGTTTTAATTTTTATCGTTTATTTTCTTAAAAAAATCGAAACATACAAATTCGCTATGATATAGAGATTATTGAAATTCGTAAAAGTAAAAAATGTTTCGCTTATGATGAGTTCGGATAACTAAAATTATTTTCTGTTCAAAAATCCAATTTTTTTTCGTTTCAGTAAAGCGGAGTCGACTGTATAGTGTCGACTGTATAATGCAATAGTTAATAAAATAAGTACTTTTCATAATTCAATTTAACAAGATAATAAAAGACCATGATTACTTACTAAGAAAAAGTTGCTTAGGTTTCGAACAATACTGTATATAGCTCCCATATATAGTTCCGTCCGATTTTATGTAAATGCTGCACCAAACTCCCAATATTGATCCGATTGAGACAAAATTTTTCACAGAGTAGTCTAGGTTGATATACGCCCAGTTTTGTTAAAATTGGTTCAGATTTAGATATATCTCCCATATGTAGTTTAGTTCGATTTTTTGTGAATGATGCACCAAACTCCCAATATTTATTCGATTGAAACCAAATTTTGCACAGAGTGCTGAATTAGGTCTGGATTGATGTATGCGAAGTTTTGTTGGTTTTTTTTATTTTTCTAAGCGTGGATTTTTATAAAAAAAATATTTTCTAAACATTTTTATTAAATAAACTAGCATATGCCCGCTTCACAGAAAACTGCACATATCAGAAAAAATAAACAATCCACACATTAATATCGACCATGAAGTGAATTTGAGAATCATTAGTGCCAAATTTTATCATTCGAGCTCTAAAGGTTTACCCAAATCCAAATTTTACCAAATTTAGTTCCATTTAGCACACATTATTCCCATAAGTACTCTCCTCAACCACCCAACAGAACTTCTTGCATACCCCGATCCTACACAATGATTCCAAATTCAAACTTTATTTGTTCACCCACAATTCAAACTATACCAAATATAGTACACAGTAGTACGAGTTTCCAAACCTAAATCCAAGTTTCAGGGTTCCAACTCTATCGGTTCACCCACATTTCTAAAACATCCTACATACCCCAACCCTACACCCACACAGTGATCCCAAATCCAAGTTTCAGGATTCCGACTCTGTCGGTTCACTCACAATTCAAATTGTACTAAATTTAGTACACATTAGTACAAACTTCTAAAACTTTTACATATCACAACCTTACTCTTCAACAGTGATACTGATTCCAAATATCATGATTCTAGCTCTATTGGTTCACCTAAAATTCAAATTGTACTAAATTTAGTACCATTTAGTACCCATAAGTATTAATTTGTTAAACTGGATCCTGCCAACCCTACAATGATCCTGCATCCAAATTCCATTGTTCCCGCTCTATCGGTTCACCCAAATCCAAATTGTAGGGGAGAGGGGGGCACCTTTGAACGTGGGGCACCTTTGAACAGCGCCCATAAAATCTTGGTTTAATATTTTTCCGACCCGCAACCACATTTTTGTATATGACAATCTTGTTCTCTATATGCGTAAACCACTTTGGCTTGCTTTTTCAGTTGTCGAAAAATTGTGCATGGGTGACCATGTTTTCTCAGTGTCATTGTAAACTTTTATTCATTTGGTTGTAAGGGCGCAGGAAGAATTCTGTGATAGTTTTCTTTCGTCAAACAATTTTTTTGCATTCCAACAATCATTTCAAACATAACTAATCTAATTTCTTTCATATATATTTATTACAAAAAAAGTTATTTTAAATTTCCGTAAAATGCCATGGATGGGGCACCTTTGAACATGCCCATTAAACTCGAGTAAAAAAAGGAGTTTTTAACTTTTAGCTTCGATTTCTCAAAATTTCAAATGGGCTAATATGATTACAAAATTAACTGTATTTTTCACCATATTAATTTTTGTTTTTAAGTCATTTTATGTTTTAATAACTTTTGATCTAAATTTTTTAAATTTTGAACATTTTTTATATATTTTTTAATGAATTCATGCATTTCTGATACGTATGAATAAAATACATACATATTTGAAAATAAACACTATAAAAAACCATGTCGTTCAAAAATGCCAACCCCTGTTCAAAGCTGCCCCCTGGGGGGCAGTTTTGAACACTTTGAGTTCGTCCATTAAAACAGTAATAAAATATATATATAAAGCTTATAGTAAGTCATATGTATATTCATTTTAAAGGTTACATATGTACCTATTAGTTAAAATTTATAAGAAACCAAAAATTATAAAATAAAAAATTTTATAAGGCTTGAAAGCAAAAAGTGTTCAAAGGTGCCCCCTACCAATTATAGTACGATTTAGTACTTTTCGTACACATAAGTAAATGTCCAAATAACACTTTCCTATATCTATTCTACACTCCATCAGTGAACCTCTTTTCAAATTTCAGAGTTCTAGCTCTACCGGTTCGCCAAATACAAATGATTTCACATTTAGTACTTTTTAGTACCTTTCGTACTGTTCTAGTACGAATTTTCAAAACCCAGCCTTATATGTCACCTTTGGACCAAGAGTGACCCTCACTCAAAATTTTTTAACTTTTTAACCCGGGTTTTCCAAAAATATTTAAATTTTTATAGGCTTGAATTTTCTTAATAAAAGAATAAAAAGTGAATTAAAAAATTAAAGAAAGATACGAATTAAACAAAATATTTTCTAAGTTTTGAATTATTAATTGGACTTCTTAAAAAATAATGCTTTAAGGCTTGAATTTCTTTAACAATTCTTTTTTAATATTTGTTCAACGTTTGGGGTTTTTTTTGGATAGATTTTTCAAAGCGTGAACGACTGTGCGACTGAAAATATTTTCCATACATTATTTCATTTTTCCTCAATTTATCTGAATTTCTCCCTTTTAATGATTTTCTTTTTAAATTTTTTCACATTAGTTTAGATTTTTATTTCCCCTATTTAGTCTGAAAATTTCTATAGAACAAAATTCTGTCGTATTAAAAATAATGATAACATTAAATAAAAAAAAATATATAAATAAAAAAAATCTCCTCCGTGACAATGCTCTTCGTTTTGAACATTGCCGTGACCAGGATTCGAACCTGGGTTACTACGGCCACAACGTAGGGTCCTAACCACTAGACGATCACGGCTATTGGAGATATGTTGTATCGCTGTGCTAACTGTTGTTTTATTGCCAAAGCACTCAAGCAGTCAGCCAAAACAAGCAACCAAAGCGTTGTGTGTGTGTGCCCGCTTCACAGTCACACAGCCACCCCATTTGTTAAGAAAGGTGGTGGTTGGTTCGTTGGTTATTTATGTCTGGCGTTCAGTGATAACGCCTGCGTTTCATGTGGCTATTTTTAGCTTGTTTGTTGTTGCTGTTTTTTTTTAATGTTCAACATTTGAATACAAAATTTATGTTGTATGTATGGCATACAAAATATGTATGTTGGGGATTTAGTGAAAGCTAAGAAAAATAGCTCGCGTAAGAGCTTTAATGGGCTTTAGAGCTTTGGATTAAAATTTAAGATGTAGATATTTTAGTGCTGATTTTTATAATTTTTTAAAAATATAAAAAAATATATATAATTCCCAAATATTGGAAGGGAAGGGGAAAGTCACAGATAAATAAGGTGTCAAATAAGGCAGGTGTTATGGAAATTCGTTGTGTAACGGCACGAAAAGTACTAAAAAGTACTAAATGTACTTTGGCAAACGGGTGGAGCTAGAACTATTAAATTTAAAATGAGCAGAGTGTAGAATAGATGTAGCAAGGGGTTTTTTGGACATTCGAACTATAAGTATCCGAGAAGTACCAAATGTACTAAATTTGGTACAATTTCATGAGCATGTGATCTAAAAACTTGAAATTTGGAATGCGAATTAAGTTTGAAAAGTAGGGCCGATACAATGAGGTGGTTTTAAGTACGTGTATAAGAAAAGCTGCACTAAATTTGGTACAATTTAAATTTGAAGAAACGGACGAAACTGTAATCCTGAAATTTGAAATTAACATTACCGTCGAAGTTTAGTATAGCGATATGTTGGTAGTTTTGGAAATTTGTACCTATGTGTACGAAAGGTACTACATCGTACTATATTTGGTAAAATTTGAATTTGAGTAAATCGATAAAGCAGAAACAATGAAATTTGGAAACAAGATTACTACTGCCATGTACAATTGAAATATGTTGGTATTTATGAAATTTGTACTTATGTGTACTAAATTTGGTACAATTTCAATTTTGGGTGAACCAATAGAGCTGGAATTCTGAAATTTGGATTTAGAATCACTGTTGGGGTGTAGGATTGGGGTACGTAGGAAGTTTTGGAAATTTCTACTAATGTGTACTAAATGGTACTAAATTTGGTACAATTTGGATTTAGGTGAACCGTGTTGAAATTTGGAAATAATGTTATTGTTGGAGTGTAGGATTGGCGGGTATGGATGTAGTTTTGGAAATTTGTACTTATGGGTACTAAATTTGATACAATTAGGATTTCGAGCAGGAATAGTAAATATTTGAAATTATGATTTAGAATTGAGGTATTTACGATGTATTGTGAATTCGTACTTATGTGTTCTAAATGGTACTAAATTTGGTACAATTTGAATTTTGGGTGAAACAATAGAGCTGGAATCCTGAAATTTAGAGTTAGGATCATTGTTGAGGTGTAGGATTGGGCTATGTAGAAAGTTTTTGAAATTCGTACTAATGTGTACTAAATGATACTAAATTTGGATTTGGGTGAGCCGATAGAGATGGAATCATGAAATTTGATTGTTGAATTGAGCTATATAGGAAGTTTTTGAAATTCGTACTAATGTGTACTAAATTCGGTACACTTTAAATTTACGGTGAAGCAATAGAGCTGGAATCCTGAAAATTGGAGCAAGGGCACTGTTGGAGTGTTGGATTAGGATAATTAGGAAAATTTTAGAAAGTTGTACTAATGTGTACAAAATGGTACTAAATGTGGATTTGGATGAATTGACAGAGCTGGAACACTGAATTTGGGAATAAGGTTACTGTTGGAGAGTAGGGTTGGGATATGTAGGAAGTTTTAGAAATACATATTTATGGGTAGTAAATTTGGTACAATTTGACTTTTGGGTGAACTGGCAAATTCGGAATCTTGAAATTTTGAGTTAGGATCATTGTTGGGTGTAGGTTTGGGCTATGTACGAAGTTTTGGAAATTCGTCTTAGTGTGTACAAAATGTTACCAGATTTGGATTTGGGTGAACCAATAGAGGTGGTGGAATTTGAATTTAGGATATTTATTAGGGTGTATGATTGGGGTATGTAGGGAGCTGGAATCCTGGAAGATTTCCATTGGATTGGATTTTCATTGTTAAATTAGGTAATTTTGGAAATGTATATTAATGTGTCAATTTTTGGAAATAAGTATTGCAAGAGTACAAGGAGAGTAATAACGATACCTAATTAGGTGTTCAGCTAGATTCCGGTTGCGGTCAGAATTGGTGTTGAGATATGGAGGTAGTTTTGGATATACGTACAATAAGAAAACATATATGCCCATATTCGACGAACCCATATATTTTTTTTATCAAAGAAAAAAATTAAAATTTGGCGGTTGGCAATGTTAATCATTTAATTTGTTCCAAGTAGATTTGTTTACATCAATTTTTGAATATGATATCTCTCAAATGGCCGCCTCTGGCGTTGATGACGTACTGTGCCCTTTTTGCTGCATTTTCCATCGTTTTTGCCAACATTTTGGCCGGAATAGCGGCTATTTCTTCACGAATGTTGTCCTTGAGCTCTTCTATGGTCATTGGCTTGTTAGCGTAAACCTTTGACTTCAAATATCCCCACAAGAAGAAGTCAGGCGGCGTCAAATCGGGCGAACGCGGTGGTCAGTCCAAATCACCACTTTTCGACATCAAACGGACCGGAAACAAATTCTTCAGAAAATCGATTGTTATGCAACTTGTGTGCGGTGGAGCGCCGTCTTGTTGAAACCACAACTGTCTCATACGCTTTCGACGAATAATTGGCATCACAAAATTGGTCATCATGCATGGCCATTTTCATTTTGGAAGAGAAACGGCCCAATGACCGTTTTCGCACTAACGCCGCACCAAACTGTGACTTTTTCCTCACAGTTTGGCTGAAGATTTTCAGTGCCGTAAAAACGGCAATTTTGCTTATTTACGGTCCCATTCAATGTGAAATGGGCTCCATCGGACATCATAATTTTGTTTCAAAATTGCTCGTCATCTTTGGCCATTTCGATGACTCTTTGGACCCATTCCAATCGACGGGGCTTGTCCGCAGGCAACATTCTTTGCGTCAATTGAATTTTGTACGAGAACAAATGCAAATCAATGCGAATAAACCGTTGTAAAGTGGACCGAGCCATGCCCAACTGCTGAGAACGGCGGTTTTGGGATGTTCTTGGGGACCTCTCAACACTGGCTCGTACGGCAGCGATATTCTCGGCCGATCGCCTTGGTCGACTTTTATATGGCCTCTTCGGATTAGAAAGAGCCTTACCAGTCGAAAATTTTTCGTATAAAAGCTTAATGGTGTTCTTAGAAGGCGCACTTCTCACATTGTTTAATGTTTTAAAAGCACGTTGAGTTTTCACAATTGACTTCTTCTGTTGAATGTAAATTGCAACTATTTCAGAGCGCTCGCGTGGCGTGTATTGGTTCATGGTAAAAATCAGCTTGGACTGACGCTTCAAACGCGTCACGCGATGTGACATCTCTGTCAAAAGTTATGGCGTTGCCAGATGGGTCCGTCGAATATGGGCAACCCTGTAGGTACTAAATGGTACTAAAATGTTAATTATGGTCGGTATTGGTTTTTAAATAATTCCCACATTCGCTAACGAAGGAGCGGGCATATGTTATTTTCAAATAATATGATATTTACAAACATTGGCCCACATTGAACATTTTCTCAGGAGAAGTACTATTTTACCAAGATCATGGAAAGCCAAACAAGAGAAATTACAGCTAAAACCTTCAACTATCGAAAATTGCACGCTATGTTCAAGCATGGACCTGTAATAATCAGCCTCCGAAGTCCCGAAAGAGCTTTGACTAGAAAATGGGGCTTCAAAATATCGAACATTTTGCGGGACCTTAATATGTGGACTATGGCAAAACATGGAATTATAGGGATAATTTTTTGCGCAGACATATGGTCGCCTCCAAATTCCCGAAATGCTCAATTATAGCCTTGTCGATTGAAATACGCGGCTAAAAGTTTTCAGAATACCCAAAATTGGGCATGGCCTTACTATGCGGCTATGTCGAGACAAGGTTTTGCTAACGGAATGACAAATTTAAAACACCCTCCACCTTATGTCGGAAATTATAAAACCAGTAAGGAAAGCAGTAAAGTCGGACGGGGCCGACTATATGATACCCTTCACCACTTTGGGTATATTCAACAGACGTCGAATTTTTGAAGGACCATTAACATGAAAATGGATCCATAAACATGTCATTCTGTAACCTACACTAAAGTTTTCATTTGGTCAGATATAGGGTTGCTTCTTACAATGGGACAAAATTATATAAAGCAATGTAAAGGAAATGTATTATAGTAACTACAGTTCATTGTACCAATTGTGTGGAAATCAGACAAACTTTGGGTCTTTAGTACACAATTTACACACACTCGGACGAAAAAATATATAGGAGCTATATCTAAATCTGAACCGATTTTCACGAAACTTAACACACATAATTCTAGACCTTATTCATTACGCAATACCAAATTTCGTGCAAATCGAAATATATATAGGGACTTTGGTGCAACATTTACATTAAATCGGACAAAATTATATATGGGAGCTATATCTACATCTGGGCCGATTTTCAGTAAACTTAACACACATCATTCTAGACGTAATTCATTACGATATGCCAAATTTCGTGCAAATCGAAGGATATATAGGGACTTTGGCGCACCATTTACATAAAATCGGACGAAACTATATATGGGAGCTATATCTACATCTGGGCCGATTTTCAGTAAACTTAACACACATCATTCTAGACGTAATTCATTACGATATGCCCAATTTCGTGCAAATCGAAAGATATATAGCGACTTTGGTGCACCATTTACATGAAATCGGACGAAACTATATATGGGAGCTATATCTAAATCTGGACCGATTTTCACGAAACTTGGCAGACATCATTCTAGACCTAAATGATTAGGCTGTACCAAATTTCGTGCAAATCGAAAGATATATAGCGACTTTGGTGCACCATTTACATGAAATCGGACGAAACTATATATGGGAGCTATATCTAAATCTGGACCGATATTCTCGAAATTTGGCAGACACCACTCGAGGCTTAATTCAGTACGTTATGCCAAATTTCGTGCAAATCGAAAGATATATAGGGACTTTGGGGCACTATTTACATGAAATCGGACGAAACTATATATGGGAGCTATATCTAAATCTTGACCGATTTTCACGAAACTTGGCAGACATCATTCTAGACCTAATTCATTATGCTGTACCAAATTTCGTGCAAATCGAAAGATATATAGGAACCGTTTACATTAAATCGGTTAAATATATATATGGGAGCTATATCTAAATCTGAACCGATTTTTCCCAATTTCAATAGGGTTCGTCCTTGGGCCAAACAAATGAGCTGTGCCAAATTTCATCCAATTCGGATCATAAATGCGACCTGTACTTTGCTCACAAAAATACATGGACAGACAGACAGACAGGCGGACGGACGGACGGACATGCATAAATCGACTTAGAAAGTGATTCAATGCATATTCTCAAAAGGAACCATGTGTCTATCTCGTTTCCATTTGCCTGTTACAAACATATGCACAAAGACATAATACCCTGTACCACAGTGTGGTGAAGGGTATAAATATACGCCTCAAAGTATGATTGTCTTGGAAAATATATTTCAAATTATTATATACCTGGTATTTTGGTCTTTGGAAAAATATTTCCCAACAAGTAAGGGAAGTAGTAAAGTCGGACGGGGTCGACTATATGATACCCTTTACCACTTTGGCTATATTCAAGAGATGCATCCTAACCCACGTCGCATTTTTGAAGGACAATTGACATAATAGTGGACTACATTAAATATATGAAATGTATCTAAATGTGAACCATTCTACGGTGGAGGATATATTACTTTTTTACTTTTTTTGTAAATCATCGAAATAATCATTTCCGACCCTATAAAGTATATTTATTCTTGATCAGAGTAAAATTCTATGACGCTATAAACATGTCCGTCTGTCTGTTGTAATCGCTCTAGTAGCCTCTAAACGAATTGAGATAGATTGCCAAAATTTTGCATATAGATGTCTGCAGGCAGGTCAAGTTCATGGAGAAGCTATATCGGAGTTCATGAGCGCGCTATTCAAGCGAAGTCGCTGAAATTTGGCACAATGTATTCCTATTGGGTATCAAATCCATCCACTAAAAATTATAAATATTGGTCCACGTTTTCTGGTAGCACCCATATATTCCAAATATTTGATATTATGAGGTTCCTGAGCGTGCTTATCAACCGTTTGTTACAATGGGCTCTTCTTTGGTACAACAATCCGTACACATGTTCTCGGTAACCTATGCCAAATTCCATGTCATTAGGGTAGATTTAGATTAGTTTTTTTGCAATGGGACAATGCAATTTAATTCTTTAGTGCAACATTTGCTAAAAATTTGAACCGATTTCAATAAAACTTTGCACAAAAAACGTGCATAACGTACTGAAGTTCATATTATACGTATAATAAATGCGACCTGCACTTTGTTTACTATTTAACATGGACAGACAGGCGGTCGGACGGACAGACAAACAGTTTCTGTATATCTTCCATATCTGCTTTCTTTCATCAATAGGTCGATCATCCCTCTTTCATGATCGGGCAACGATTCCGGATCAAAGCATTTACATTTTGCCATTTTTCACCAAAAGATGTCTAGGTTTATTTGACCGGACAAATATTGACGATCACCACCAAACACTGATTATTAGTTGCCCAGATCATATTGTCCGCGTTAAAGTTAGGACGAACCCTATTGAAATTGGGAAAAATCGGCTCAGATTTAGATATAGCTCCCATATATATTTTCATCCGATTTAAGGTAAATGGTGCACCAAAGACCCTATATATCCTCCGATTTGCACGAAATTTAGCACAACGTACTGAATTGAGTCTAGAATAATGTGTGCTGAGTTTCGTAAAAATAGGTTCAGATTTAGATATAGCTCCCATATCTATTTTCGACAGATTTAAGGTAAATGGTGTACCCTTAATATCTTTCGATTTGCAAGAAATTTGGCACAGCGTAATGAACTACGTCTAGAATGATGTGTGTTAAGTTTCCTGAAAATCGGGTCAGATTTAGATATAGCTTCCATATATATTTTCGTCCGATTTAATGTGGAAGGTGCACCAAAGTCCATATATATGTTTTGATTTGCATGAAATTTGACATAACGTATTGAATAAAGTCTAAAATGATGTGTGCTAAGTTTCGTGAAAATCGGTTCAGATTTAGATATAGCTCCCATATATATTTTCGTCCGATTTAAGGTAAATGGTGCACCAAAGTCCATTAATATCTTTCGATTTGCACGAAATTTGGTACAGCGTAATGAATTAGGTCTAGAATGATGTGTGCTAAGTTTCGTGAAAATCGATTCAGATTTAGATATAGCTCCCATATATATATTCGTCCGATTTAAGGTAAATGGTGTACCAAAGTCCCTTAATATCTTTCGATTTGCACGAAATTTGGCACAGCGTAATGAATTACGTCTAGAATGATGTATGGTATGTTTCGTGAAAATCGGTTCAGATTTAGATATAGCTTCCATATATAGTTTCGTCCGATTTCATGCAAATGGTGCACCAAAGTCCCTATATATCCTTCCATTTGCACGAAATGTAGCATAGCGTACTGAATAGAGTCTAAAATGATGTGTACTGAGTTTCGTGAAAATCGGTTTAAAATTAGATATAGCTCCCATACATAGTTTCGTCCGATTTTATGTAAATTGTGCACCAAAGTCCCCGTATATCCTTCGATTTGCACGAAATTCGGCATAGCGTACTGAATAGAGCCTAGGATGATGTGTGATTAGTTTCGTGACAATTGGTTCCGATTTAGATATAGCTCCCATATATATGTTCGTCCGATTTAAGGTATATGGTGTACCAAAGTCCCTTTATATCATTCGATTTGAACGAAATTTGGCACAGCGGAATGAAATACGTCTAGAATGATGTGTTTTAAGTTTCCTGAAAATCGGTTCAAATTTAAATATAGCTCTCATATATATTTTCGTCCGATTTAAGGTAAATGGTGTACCAAAGTCCCTTAGTATCTTTTGATTGGCACGAAATTTGGTACAGCGTAATGAATTAGGTGTAGAGTGATGTGTGCAAAGTTCCGTGAAAATCGATTGAGATTTTGATATAGCTCCCATATATATTTTAGTCCGATTTAAGGTAAATGGTGCACCACAGTTCCTCTATATAATTCGATTTGCACGAAATCGGCATAGCGTACTGAATGGAGCCTAGAATGATGTGTGTTTAGTTTCGTGAACATTTGTTCCGATTTAGATATAGCTCCCATTTATAGTTTCGTCCGATTTTATGTAAATGGTGTACAAAAGACCCAAAGTTTGCACGATTGACACATAATTTTATTGAAATCGGTTCAGATTTAGATATAGCTCCCATTTGTATTTGTTGGAGTTTAGGTAAATGTTGCACCGGTTGACACGAAACGTATCAAATTTAATTGTGCAGATGCAGACACAGCTTCCATATATATAACAAGCGGGTATCTGTTTGAGATTAAATTTATGTAAATAAAATCGATTTACATAAATTTGTCCCATTGTACGCAAACGACTCTAAACTTGCTCGAACGGAATAAAATTTTGCCTAGGTTCCAGGAACATGACATATTCAAGTTTGTTTCTTTCAAAAAGGCGGAGTTTGTTAGGAGACATATGTAGAATATACCCAAAATGGTGAAGGGTACCATATAGTCGCTCCAGTCCGACTTTACTACTTTCCTTACTGGTTAATCATTTCAGCCATTTTGCAATGCAATAAAAATATGATAATCGCTTGGTGCCAAGTTCGGACTGTATGGCGGATGTATTAAAACTTCTCAACCAAGCTCCCGAAGTTTCTGGCGAGTCACTGTAGATGTGTGTGGCCTAGCGTTGTCCTGGTGGAATACAACACTTCTCTTCTTCTGGCCGTTTCTGGTCAATTGCTATTTTCAAATGGTCCAGTTTTTGACAGTAGAGATCAAAATTTAGATTTTGGCCATATGGAAGCAACTCATAATAAATAATACCCTTCCAGTTCCACGACATGCATAGCAGAATCTTCCCGGCCGTTAGTCCTGGTGTGGCCACCGTTTGAGGTGCTTCGTTGCTCATTGAACGCGATCGTTTTCGCATAGGGTTATGGTGTGTGATCCATTTCTCATCTCCAGTCACAGTTTGGCCAAGGCTTAATAGATGGAAATCCGATCTATCCTATTTTTTTTCTGTTAATTGGTGTGGTGTGGCTACTTTTTGAATCCAATTTTGTGTAAATGGTTTAAAACAGTTTTACGGTCGATTATTATCTTCTAGACGACTGCTAACATGCCGGTCAACTTCGATCATTTCTCCGATTTTATCGAAATTTTCATAATGGATTTCTTTTTGGCAAACCTAATATATCGGATCCCTGATGTATGGGCTTTGTGTAGGGTATTCCATTGTCCATTTTATCATTAAAACTACTTTTTCTTTATTTTTTTATTGCTATTCCCTGAAAATGTTGTGGTTTTTTGTATAAATTGTCTACGCGCCAAGTTTGTTACTTCTTCTTGTTAACTTATCATTCATCTCGGATATATTCGCGTATATGGCAAACATATAAACACACCCCATCATTATGGGGAACCGAACAAAAAGTGGCAGCAACAACAACGACAGCAATCGCAAAAAAACTACATCATTGTTGCTGCTCCATTATGTCCATTGCTAAACGATGTTTTGTTAGCAATTTCTTGGTATGTCTGTCCGTATGAACCAAAAACGGCCAAGCGACCGGCCAGCTAGCCTGCCTGCCGTCCATCCATATATCCATCGATGATGGTGTCCGTTGTTGTCCGCCTGTTTTCATTTCTTAAGTCATTTAGTGGAGTTTTTGTTGTAGTTGTTGCTGCTGCTGCTGATGTTGCTGTTGAATGTTTTTGTGGCTGTTAAACATTTCGGAACACACAACAGAACAATTAAATTAAATAATTACAAGTCGTGAGTGAATTTCACGCGAAATCAAACACTGATGTATCTAAAGCGATATCACTTTGGGTCTGTGTCGATCGGGTCTGAACGGACGGACGTACTCCTTTTTTTTCCAACGGTGATTGCTCAGGTTCGCAGCTATTGGAGATTTTTTGTTTGTTTGTATGTGCTGTTCCATGGTATTTAAGCAAGCCTTTAAACGATTGCATTGTTTAGGCTTGTTTCAATGCCACAGCACATAACCATTTAAAGATGGATTTAGAGAATTCGAAAAATTTCGCATTTATGTTATGGGATGAGGGACGGAGGGTCCGGGAACGCCAAACAACCACAAGATTCCTTTGACATTTCTGTTGGGAATACATGAGGTTCACTACTTGTGAAGATCACGCATTGACAGAAATTAAGTAGATTTTTGTCAAGCCTTTGGCCATTTTTCAAGGAAACTATCCAGAGTTCGGCATGTTAAGTGCCAAAGTGATCAAAAAACACTTCAGCAAAATAATGATCAAATGACAAAGTAGAAATCTAAATTATTTGAAATATTTACTTGAAATACAAGCGAAATGTTGTCAGCGAACAAAAAACACACACACACACACACACAAAAATCGAAAAGATTGTTAAAATCTTATAAAGACTTTTATGTTATCTTTTGGAAATTATGTTCGCTGAGCAGATATCGAATCATTTGGGACGGCGTTAAGTTTTTTGAAGGAAAATGAATCGATGCTCAATTTGAAGGCATGGCTAACCAGGTTCGAAATTGTTTTCATGACAAACCTGAGGTGGTTAAATATTTTTATAGGCCTTCGCGAGCTATAATCGTGGATTTTTAAAAGAATATTTTTCAAGGAACATCCAACAAGGCTTGGATTTTTTAATGAACAAGGCGTAGATTTTTTAAAGAATATTTTTTCAAGGCCTAGCAGAAGGCGTCGATTTTTTAAAAAATATTTTTTCAAGGCCTAACATAAGGCGTAGATTTTTTAAAGAATATTTTTTAAAGGCCTAACAGAAGGCGTAGATTTTTTAAAGAATATTTTTTCAAGGCCTAACAGAAGGCGTAGATTTTTTAAAGAATATTTTTTCAAGGCCTAACAGAAGGCGTAGATTTTTTAAAGAGTATTTTTTCAAGGCCTACTGAAGGCGTGGATTTTTAAAAGAATATTTTTTTAAGGCCTAACAGACGGCGTAGATTTTTTAAAGAATTTTTTTTCAATGAAGGTGTGGATTTTTAAAGAATATTTTTTTAAGGCCTAACAGACGGCGTA
>NW_026874618.1:0-16851 GCF_032173495.1 Musca vetustissima
CCTAACAGACATCGCATTTTTTGAAGGACCACTAACATGAAATTACATATGTCATTCTGCAACCTATACTAAATTTTAGTCAGATATACAGTTGCTTTTTACAAAGGGACAAAATTATGTAATTAAATTTAAAGCAAAATATCGAAATCTAAACCGATTTCATCGAAACTTGTCACATGTTAGGTTACACTTATTTCAGTATGTTTTTTTTTGCATTCGGCCACATTTTGAGTTCTTCATTTACTTACAAATCCAAATTTCGTGCAAATCGAAGGATATATAGGGACTTTGGTGCACCATTTACATAAAATCGGAAGGAAATATGTATGGGGGCTATATCTATATCTGAACCGATTTTCGCCAAATGTAAAACACATCTTTCTAGACTTAATTCAGTTCGCTATGCCAAATTTCGTGCAAATCGAAGGATATATAGGGACCTTGGTGCACTATTTACCTAAAATCGGACGAAATTTATATGGGAGCTATATCTAAATCTGAACCGATTTTCACGAAATTTAACACACATCGTTATAGGCTTAATTCAGTATGTTATGCCAAATTTCGTGCAAATCGAAGGATATATAGGGACTATTTACATAAAATCGGACGAAAATATATATGGAAGCTATATCTAAATCTGAACCGATTTTCACGAAATTTAACACACATCGTTCTGGGCTTAATTCAGTACGCTATGCCAAATTTCGTGCAAATCGAAGGATATATAGGGACATTGGTGCACTATTTACATAAAATCGGACGAAAATATATATGGGAGCTATATCTAAATCTGAACCGATTTTTCCCAATTTCAATAGGGTTCGTCCTTGGGCCAAACAAATGAGCTGTGCCAAATTTCATTTAATTCGGATAATAAATGCGACCTGTACTTTGTTTACAATTTAACACCAACAGACGGACGGACGGACATGCATAAATCGACTCAGAAAGTGATTCTATGCATATGCTCAAAAGGAACCATGGGTCTATCTCGAGTATTTTTGCCTGTTACGAAACTTTGCACACATCATTCTAGACCTTATTCATTACGCTGTGCCAAATTTCGTGCAAATCGAAAGATATATAGGGACTTTGATGCACCATTTACCTTAAATGGGACGAAAATATATATGGGAGCTATATCTAAATCTGAAACGATTTTTCCCAATTTCAATAGGGTTCGTCCTTGGGCCAAACAAATGAGCTGTGCCAAATTTCATTTAATTCGGATAATAAATGCGACCTGTACTTTGTTTACAATTTAACACCAACAGACGGACGGACGGACATGCATAAATCGACTCAGAAAGTGATTCTATGCATATGCTCAAAAGGGACCATGGGTCTATCTCGAGTATTTTTGCCTGTTACGAACATATGCACAAAGACATAATACCCTGTACCACCGTGTGGTGAAGGGTGTAAAAATTCACGCCTTGTTGTAGGTCCTTGAAAAAATATTTATGTTTGAGCCCTTAAAGATTTTTTTTAAGCCATTAAAATGTCTTCCCTAAAATATTCCTCCCCAATAGTACCCTTTTACGTTGCCGCTTGTTCTGCCTATTAACTTTAAGCACTCGATATTAACCCCCATTCATTAAAATCGACTTAAAAACTAAAAAGCTCCATACATAAAAAGCTAATGTAAGCGCCATGTAATTACGAGCAGTTAACACTTAAAAAAATTTAATGTATTTTTTCTCCGCTCTTTTCGTTTCAGCTGTTTTTTTAGCCAGAATTCTCAGGTAAGTCTACGTAATGCTAAATCATTCAAAGTAAAATCGCTAGGGTCGAAAAAAAACTCCACGAAAACTGTTAACCAAAGGCAACAAAAAAATCCGCAACAAAAGGTTAGCTTGCAAATTTGATTTGCAAATTCCCAAAGTGTTAAAAATGTTTCCCCCTACCCCACTATTAGCCTCCTCCTCCTTCTCCGTCTTGGGATCCTCCACGTAAGAAACTAAAAATTTACATTTCGTTTGTCTTAACGTTGTTGTGCCCCGTTCACATGCAAACGACGATGATGATGCGACGAAGTATGATGAGCGAGTACAACCCCAAAATGATGATCTTAAATTAATGATAAAATATGTATGCATAACAAACCAGAACCGACGAATAGTCAGTGAACGATCGAGCGAGTCAGTGAGTGACTGAATGAGGCGGCATGGCTGGATGAATGGTTTGGACAGACTGTTTGGTTGTGGTGAGGAGGAAAACGAAATGGAATTCCCACCATATATGGTGCTGAACTGACTGACTGGCTATGGAGATTTTTTTTGTGTTAACTGTTGAACCGAACCCGGCCTCAAAAGGGTATGCAAGTGAAAACGCCTTCACTTGGTCAAATGAAGCTTTACTGGTGGAAAAAAGAACGCACCAAGATGAGATAATGTCGTTTGTTGTTGTTCATATGCTGATGATGTTTGCTAGCCCATGGATGCTTAGTTGTTGAATGAATGATCGCCTCTCTTTGTTGTTTTTGTTATGATTTTCATGGATGTTGAAGGAGGAGATGTTGCTGATGAATTATGCCTATATGCCACCACTTGGTTAAGGTGCTCCGGACTCCGGACAAACATACACATGTTTATAGGAATATACAAGTTTATCAGAGGCAACAGGGAGGGAGCCGATAAGGCAATAGGACCCAGTGGCTTTCAGGATTTTGGAAAAATTTTCATCAAGGTTCAAAATATGGGCGAGGATTTTTAAAAGAATATTTTTTAAAAGACCATCAGAGGCGTGGATTTTTAAAAGAATATTTTTTCAACGGCCATCAGAGGCGTGGATTTTTAAGAGAATATTTTTTCAAGAACCCATATAGGCGTGGATTTTTAAAATAATATTTTTTCAATGACCATCAGAGGCGTGGATTTTTAAAAGAATATTTTTTCAAGGACCATCAGAGGCGTGGATTTTTTAAAGAATATTTTTTCAAGGACCATCAGAGGCGTGGATTTTTTAAAGAATATTTTTTCAAGGACCATCAGAGGCGTGGATTTTTTAAAGAATATTTTTTCAAGGACCATCAGAGGCGTGGATTTTTTAAAGAATATTTTTTCAAGGACCATCAGAGGCGTGGATTTTTTAAAGAATATTTTTTCAAGGACCATCAGAGGCGTGGATTTTTTAAACAATATTTTTTCAAGGACCATCAGAGGCGTGGATTTTTTAAACAATATTTTTTCAAGGACCATCAGAGGCGTGGATTTTTTAAAGAATATTTTTTCAAGGACCATCAGAGGCGTGGATTTTTTAAAGAATATTTTTTCAAGGACCATCAGAGGCGTGGATTTTTAAAAGAATATTTTTTCAAGGACCATCAGAGGCGTGGATTTTTAAAAGAATATTTTTTCAAGGACCATCAGAGGCGTGGATTTTTTAAAGAATATTTTTTCAAGGACCATCAGAGGCGTGGATTTTTTAAAGAATATTTTTTCAAGGACCATCAGAGGCGTGGATTTTTTAAAGAATATTTTTTCAAGGACCATCAGAGGCGTGGATTTTTTAAAGAATATTTTTTCAAGGACCATCAGAGGCGTGGATTTTTTAAAGAATATTTTTTCAAGGACCATCAGAGGCGTGGATTTTTTAAAGAATATTTTTTCAAGGACCATCAGAGGCGTGGATTTTTTAAAGAATATTTTTTCAAGGACCATCAGAGGCGTGGATTTTTAAAAGAATATTTTTTGAAGGACCATCAGAGGCGTGGATTTTTAAAAGAATATTTTTTCAAGGACCATCAGAGGCGTGGATTTTTAAAAGAATATTTTTTGAAGGACCATCAGAGGCGTGGATTTTTAAAAGAATATTTTTTCAAGGACCATCAGATTTTTAAAAGAATATTTTTTCAAGGACCATCAGAGGCGTGGATTTTTAAAAGAATATTTTTTCAAGGACCATCAGAGGCGTGGATTTTTAAAAGAATATTTTTTCAAGGACCATCAGAGGCGTGGATTTTTAAAAGAATATTTTTTCAAGGACCAACAGCAAGGCGTGGATTTTTTAAAGAATATTTTTTCAAGGACCAACAGCAAGGCGTGGATTTTTTAAAGAATATTTTTTCAAGGACCAACAGCAAGGCGTGGATTTTTTAAAGAATATTTTTTCAAGGACCAACAGCAAGGCGTGGATTTTTTAAAGAATATTTTTTCAAGGACCAACAGCAAGGCGTGGATTTTTTAAAGAATATTTTTTCAAGGACCAACAGCAAGGCGTGGATTTTTTAAAGAATATTTTTTCAAGGACCAACAGCAAGGCGTGGATTTTTTAAAGAATATTTTTTCAAGGACCAACAGCAAGGCGTGGATTTTTTAAAGAATATTTTTTCAAGGACCAACAGCAAGGCGTGGATTTTTTAAAGAATATTTTTTCAAGGACCAACAGCAAGGCGTGGATTTTTTAAAGAATATTTTTTCAAGGACCAACAGCAAGGCGTGGATTTTTTAAAGAATATTTTTTCAAGGACCAACAGCAAGGCGTGGATTTTTTAAAGAATATTTTTTCAAGGACCAACAGCAAGGCGTGGATTTTTTAAAGAATATTTTTTCAAGGACCAACAGCAAGGCGTGGATTTTTTAAAGAATATTTTTTCAAGGACCAACAGCAAGGCGTGGATTTTTTAAAGAATATTTTTTCAAGGACCAACAGCAAGGCGTGGATTTTTTAAAGAATATTTTTTCAAGGACCAACAGCAAGGCGTGGATTTTTTAAAGAATATTTTTTCAAGGACCAACAGCAAGGCGTGGATTTTTTAAAGAATATTTTTTCAAGGACCAACAGCAAGGCGTGGATTTTTTAAAGAATATTTTTTCAAGGACCAACAGCAAGGCGTGGATTTTTTAAAGAATATTTTTTCAAGGACCAACAGCAAGGCGTGGATTTTTTAAAGAATATTTTTTCAAGGACCAACAGCAAGGCGTGGATTTTTTAAAGAATATTTTTTCAAGGACCAACAGCAAGGCGTGGATTTTTTAAAGAATATTTTTTCAAGGACCAACAGCAAGGCAATTTTTTCAAGGCTCTAGCATGGCGTGGATTTTTTAAAGAATATTTTTTCAAGGACCAACAGCATGGCGTGGATTTTTTAAAGAATATTTTTTCAAGGACCAACAGCAAGGCGTGGATTTTTTAAAGAATATTTTTTCAAGGACCAACAGCAAGGCGTGGATTTTTTAAAGAATATTTTTTCAAGGACCAACAGCAAGGCGTGGATTTTTTAAAGAATATTTTTTCAAGGACCAACAGCAAGGCGTGGATTTTTTAAAGAATATTTTTTCAAGGACCAACAGCAAGGCGTGGATTTTTTAAAGAATATTTTTTCAAGGACCAACAGCAAGGCGTGGATTTTTTAAAGAATATTTTTTCAAGGACCAACAACAAGGCGTGTATTTTTTTAAAGAATATTTTTTCAAGGACCAACAGCAAGGCGTGGATTTTTTAAAGAATATTTGTTCAAGGACCAACAGCAAGGCGTGGATTTTTTAAAGAATATTTTTTCAAGGACCAACAGCAAGGCGTGGATTTTTTAACGAATATTTTTTCAAGGACCAACAGCAAGGCGTGAATTTTTTAAAGAATATTTTTTCAAGGACCAACAGCAAGGCGTGGATTTTTTAAAGAATATTTTTTCAAGGACCAACAGCAAGGCGTGGATTTTTTAAAGAATATTTTTTCAAGGACCAACAGCAAGGCGTGGATTTTTTAAAGAATATTTGTTCAAGGACCAACAGCAAGGCGTGGATTTTTTAAAGAATATTTTTTCAAGGACCAACAGCAAGGCGTGGATTTTTTAACGAATATTTTTTCAAGGACCAACAGCAAGGCGTGGATTTATTAAAGAATATTTTTTCAAGGACCAACAGCAAGGCGTGGATTTTTTAAAGAATATTTTTTCAAGGACCAACAGCAAGGCGTGGATTTTTAACGAATATTTTTTCAAGGACCAACAGCAAGGCGTGGATTTTTTAAAGAATATTTTTTCAAGGACCAACAGCAAGGCGTGGATTTTTTAAAGAATATTTTTTCAAGGACCAACAGCAAGGCGTGGATTTTTTAAAGAATATTTTTTCAAGGACCAACAGCAAGGCGTGGACCAAAAGCACCAACATCAAGGCGTGGATTTTTTAACGAATATTTTTTCAACGAAGTGAACTTTTTTAGAACTTAAAGAAGATTTTGTGTTGAGGCCCTACAATGCTCTCTTCGTTTCGTCCCATTTATTTAATATCCAATGCCTCCACATCATTATGATGATAATGCCAATGATTATTTGGTCCACGAACAAAAAACAATACTTCTCTCCGCTTCATTTGATACAAATATTTAGCTATAGTTTGTCCGTGTGTGAGCAAGCCGCCACACAAAAAACAAAAACCTAAAAAAAATTAAAGGCAATACAGGGAGCTCCGCCCCGAAGGCATGTAAACAAAAATCGTTAGCAAGGATATGCCATCTTATTTCCAACTGAGGGCACTCTTTATTACTTTGCATTCTAGCCAAACGGGCGAATGAAAGTAAACGCATTTTTAGTTTTAGATAGAATGTAGATTGCTTGCCGTGGTCCCACCTAAAAGTTAGACCTTAATAAATTATGACAGAAGTCCCTAAGGGCATACTTGGCAAATGTGGGAGCTTTTGCAGAGGCTGGGATCTTTTTTTCTTCTTCTTGTGTTGAGAAGCCTGAGAAAATTTTGTAAAAAAATATATTATGTGTATGTTTTCGGCAGGGATAGGAGATGAAGTATATTTTATGCACGAAATTCTCACATGCTTATTTAAATATATTAATAAAATGTTGATCATGATATTGTAATAAAATGTTGAAGAGTCATGACGTCAATCCGAATACAATATACATAAATGCAGAACTTTGGTTAGAGCTTAATTAGTTCATATTGTTTTGATAGCTTCTGAAAATGTGAGGGGCAATGCTGAGATGATCAAATATAAAATATTTAGTTTGAAGCTTAAATATTGTCTCTTTACAAGAAACACGCTCTTGTGATCGTGGAAAAAATATTCTTAAAAAATCCGTTCTTTAATGCCCTATATAAAATCTTTGCTTCAGGAGTCCCCAAAAATTATATGTAAGAGATCCACGCTTCCACGGGTCCTTGACAAGTACTTTTAACAGACCCACGCTTTTGATTACCACAATGAAAAATATTTTTATTGGGGGGCTATGTCACAGACACCCAGATTGGAGTATTGGGCTAGGACCTTGTACAAAACAAAAACCAATAAGAGAAGCAGTATATTCCGCCTTGGCCAACTACATGAAATCCTACACAACTACCACGAAAATCTGAATTTCTGCGGTTTTTTTTCGCTATATTTGCACCATCTTGACCGATTATATGTCAACAGTTCCACTTTCTGGCCCTGGCATATTTTACAAACGTTGTTTTGAATATTTACGCCATAAAAAATGTTAGTCAGTTGGTTGATTTTACCCTTGGTATATTGACCGATCATCATCTGAACAGCTGTTCTAAGTATTTGTTCAGATCCCTTTCACCGCGTAAAATGTCTGATGTTCTGCATGGCCTCTATAGCGACTTAAAATCTAACTAAAATAACTTTTCCGGTTTATTGCACCCCCTAAATATCATCTCAACATCACCGAAAATTATAGTCGTCGTCCAACGCAATCAGCGCTATATTTCCGCTCTCTAGTGTGGTAACAATATCAAAATAAACTCTTGAAAAAATATTCTTTATGAAATCAACGCCTGTATAGATCCTTAAAAAAATATTCTTTATGAAATCCACGCCTCGTATTAATCCGCGAAAAGTATTCTTTATGAAATCCACGCCTCGTATTAATCCGCGAAAAGTATTCTTTATGAAATCCACGCCTCGTATAGATCCTTAAAAAAATATTCTTTATGAAATCCACACCCGTATAGAACCGTGAAAAATAATCTTTATGAAATCCACGCCTGTGTAGGTCCTTGAATATTTATATATATAAATATTCTTTAAGAAATCCACGCCTGTGTAGGTCCTTGAAAATATATATATATATATATATATTCTTTAAGAAATCCACGCATGTGTAGGTCCTTGAAAATATATATATATATATATATATATATATATATAAATATTCTTTAAGAAATCCACGCCTGTGTAGGTCCTTGAAAATATATATATATATATATATATGAAAAAATATTCTTTAAGAAATCCACGCCTGTGTAGGTCCTTGAATATATATATATATATATATATATATGAAAAAATATTCTTTAAGAAATCCACGCCTGTGTAGGTCCTTGAAAAAAAAAATATATATATATATATATATATATATGTGAAAAAATATTCTTTAAGAAATCCACGCCTGTGTAGGTCCTTGAAAAAATATATATATATATATACATATATATGAAAAAATATTCTTTAAGAAATCCACGCCTGTATAGATCCTTGAAAAAATATTCTTTAAGAAATCCACGCCTGTATAGATCCTTGAAAAAATATTCTTTAAGAAATCCACGCCTGTATAGATCCTTGAAAAAATATTCTTTAAGAAATCCACGCCTGTGTAGGTGCATGTAAAAATATTCTTTTGAGAAACCCACACCTGTGTAGGTCCTTGGAAAAATATTCTTTAAGAAATCCACGCCTGTATAGGTCCTTAAGAAAATATTCTTTAAGAAATCCACGGCTGTATAGGTCCTTGAGAAAATATTCTTTAAGAAATCCACGCCTTGTTGTAGGTCCTTGAAAAAATATTCTTTAAGAAATCCACGCCTGTATAGGTCCTTGAGAAAATATTCTTTAAGAGATCCACGCCTGTATAGGTCCTTGAGAAAATATTCTTTAAGAAATCCACGCCTTGTTGTAGGTCCTTGAAAAAATATTCTTTAAGAAATCCACGCCTGTATAGGTCCTTGAGAAAATATTCTCTAAGAAATCCACGCCTGTATAGGTCCTTGAGAAAATATTCTTTAAGAGATCCACGCCTGTATAGGTCCTTGAGAAAATATTCTTTAAGAAATCCACGCCTTGTTGTATGTCCTTGAAAAAATATCCTTTAAAAATGCACGCCTTGTTGTAGGTCCTTGAAAAAATATCCTTTAAAAATCCACGCCTGTATAGAGCCTTGAAAAAATATTCTTTAAAAAATCCACGCCAGTATAGATCCTTGATAAAATATTTTAAAAGAAACCCACGCCTGTATATATCCTTGAAAAAATATTCTTTAAGAAATCCACGCCTGTATAGATCCTTGAAAAAATATTCTTTAAGAAATCCACGCCTGTATAGATCCTTGCGAAAATATTCTTTAAGAAATCCACGCCTGTGTAGGTGCATGTAAAAATATTCTTTAAGAAATCCACACCTGTGTAGGTCCTTGGAAAAATATTCTTTAAGAAATCCACGCCTGTATAGGTCCTTGAGAAAATATTCTTTAAGAAATCCACGCTTGTATAGGTGCTTGAGAAAATATTCTTTAAGAAATCCACGGCTGTATAGGTCCTTGAGAAAATATTCTTTAAGAAATCCACACCTGTGTAGGTCCTTGGAAAAATATTCTTTAAGAAATCCACGCCTGTATAGATCCTTGAGAAAATATTCTTTAAGAAATCCACGCCTATAGTAGGCCTGAGAAAATATTCTTTAAGAAATCCACGCCTATAGTAGGCCTGAGAAAATATTCTTTAAGAAATCCACGCCTTGTTGTAGGTCCTTGAAAAAATATTCTTTAAGAAATCCACGCCTGTATAGGTCCTTGAGAAAATATTCTTTAAGAAATCCACGCCTGTATAGGTCCTTGAGAAAATATTCTTTAAGAAATCCACGCCTTGTTGTAGGTCCTTGAAAAAATATCCTTTAAAAATGCACGCCTTTTTGTAGGTCCTTGAAAAAATATCCTTTAAAAATGCACGCCTTGTTGTAGGTCCTTGAAAAAATATCCTTTAAAAATGCACGCCTTGTTGTAGGTCCTTGAAAAAATATCCTTTAAAAATCCACGCCTGTATAGAGCCTTGAAAAAATATTCTTTAAAAAATCCACGCCAGTATAGATCCTTGATAAAATATTCTTTAAGAAACCCACGCCTGTATATATCCTTGCAAAAATATTCTTTAAGAAATCCACGCTTGTATAGATCCTTGAAAAAATATTCTTTAAGAAATCCACGCCTGCATATATTCTTTAAAAAAAATGATTCTTTAAAAAATCCACGCTTTATAGGTCCTGGAAAAAAGTTATTTAAGAAATCAACGTCTTGTTGTAGGTCCTTGAAAAAATATTCTTTAAGAAATCCACGCCTGTATATATCCTTGCAAAAATATTCTTTAAGAAAATGATATAAAAAATTAAAAAATATCCTTTAAAAATCCACACCTTGTTGTAGGTCCTAGAAAAAATATTCCCTAAAATCCACGCCTTGTTGTAGGTCCTTGAAAAACTATTCTTTAAAAATCCACTCCTTGTTGTAGGTCCTTGAAAAAATATCCTTTAGAAATCTACGCCTTGTTGTAGGTTCTTGAAAAAACATCCTTTAGGAATCAACGCCTTGTTGTAGGTCCTTAGAAAAATATTATTTAACAATCTACGCCTTGTTGTAGGTCGTTGAAAAAATATCCTTTAAAAATCCACGCCTTGTTGTAGGTCCTTGAAAAAATATTGTTTAAAAATATTTCTTAAAAATCCACGCCTTGTTGTGGGTCCTTTAAAAAATATTTTTAAACCAGTAAGCGGAGCAGTATAGTAAACTTTCGGCGGTTCTATATTCTGAGCCTGGGCAATATTTCGTGATATTTGCACCCTTTTTACCGATTATAGATAAACAACTCCATATTCTAACCCTGGCATATTTTCCAAATTTTTTTCTTGAAGTGAATTATTACGCCATAAAATAAAAAATTGGTCACTTTAGGTTTTGGTGGATTTGACCCTCGGAAAATTGACCGATCATCATCTAAACAGCCGCTCTATGTATTTGGTAAGATCCCCTTCACCTTGTAAAATATGTGATGTTCTGAATATAATAATTGCCTCTAGAGCGACTAGAAAATCTGACAAAATTAAAGTTTTCGGTTCATTGCACCCCCTGAATGAAATCTCAACTTCGCTGAAAACTATAGACGTCGTCCTTGACCATAATCGGAAATTCATGTACAATTTCAAAGCAATCAGCGCGACATATCCGTCCTCTAATGGAGTAACAGTAATACTATGCATATAGTCACCTTTACCTAATTACGAATAACTCCCACATCGGAGTACATACAGCCATATAATTGGTATCAATTTGTAGGTCAAAACTCTTCTTGGATATACTATCAACTTCTCGGGTATATGTCCTTCAGGAGCAAGTATATACGCCCCAGAATAAAAATTTTGTAATTTTCCCCAAAAATGTCAGAGTCCATTTGACCCGCTAAATATTAACCGATCTTTATCAAAACAGGCATGCTTATTCTTAGGCTCGATCTCCTTCTTAATGTAATATTTCACGATGTTCGGACCATAACTGCGGCCTCCGGAGCGACCAGAAAAACCGACAAAAATTTAGTATTTGGTTCATTTCATCCCCTAAATATTAACCGATATAGGGGTCTTCATTGGCCAGAACCCATCCTACATGCAAAATTTCGTGAAGATTGGTCCATAACTGTAGCCTGTTCGTGTTTACAAATTATAATGGCCAGACGGATGGACGGACCGACACACATGTCTAAATCGACTGAGCTAGTCGAGATATGACGATCGGTATACTAAAAGGTGGGTCTAGGACCAATATTTAGCGGCGTTACATATTCTTGGCGCTGCACAAAGCTATAATACTCTGACAACATAGTTGTGTAGGGTATAAAAATCCAGGCATTGTCCGTTAAAAAATCTATGATTATGATGGGTTATCTTGACATTAGAATAATTAAGTCGGTTTTTCTAAATTTTCTAATTTTTCATTTAAAAAGACTATCATAAGAAACTCTAATAAATTTTCACAACATTAATTTCTTTTAATTTTTATGAATAATTATTTTCTTAAATAAATGATTTCTATTAAAATGATAAACATGCCTGATGTCTTGAAAGCATTTTTGTTGACGCTTATTATTCCTCGTTTGGCACACACCTCTTCTATTTCCGAAATAGGTGTGAGATGAAATTTGTACAATTTCAAAAAAATTACTCAAAAATGATAATTGCTACCGCGTAACCATACTCAACACAAAGGAGGCAACAATAGTCATGCCACAATAGCCGAACAACAAAAGTCAGCAACAACAAAAACACCAGAGACAAAAATAAGCCTATTCTTGTAGTCATCCATTCAAAAGCCATAAGTTTATAAGTTAAAATGTTCATCTTCATTAATCATTTTTAATAATAAAATCATAAATATGGCAAGACACAGACCAAGGAAGGTCCATCACTTGTCGTCGGGAAAAAGGGGTTTAAAGGTGAACATTGATGCCATAAAACCACAAAAGGGGGGGGGGGGGGGAAACGGAATAAAAAACTAATGAATTCGTTTTAAGTATGTTGCGCATGTGCCGCTACTTTACACACATGCACACTCTCTCACATTCCAACAAACTGAGATTATTTAAAAGGTGATGGGGCCCCATTGGGAAGAAGCATTGTGATTCTGGCTGGCCGACCAGCCGATCATCATTGTCATGTCATGATAATTACCATAAGAATCGTCATTCGCCATCACCAACTGCCAAACAACAGCTTCTGCGGCATGCCCTGACGCTTTGGAAGATTTTTATAATCACCATGGTAAACAATAAGCCAGAAATGTGTCGGATAGTCTTTTCTTTTTTGTTCCTACTGGATTTCCATTCGAAAATAATGTTTTTCGGTTTCGAGACCTGACTCTAGAGGATCGTTGCCGTAAAATTCTTTTGATGATGGACTTGTTGTAGAATTGTTTTTTGTTTTCTTCCTGAACAAAAATCTCCACAAAGCAACACCATCATCACCCAAAGAGTGGGGGGTTATTAAAAACTAATTTGCATAACATGAGATGAGTTGTGTTTGGGCCCAAGCCAGGCCAGGCTCATAAAAAGATGCCACCACAATCATAAAACTTAAAAAGACTCAGAAAAACGGAAATGCTGTGGGTATCTGGTCTGCTTACTACCTTTTTGTGTTTAGGGCTCTTTAACAAAGATGAGGAGATTTTCGGTTTTCGAGTAGCACGAGTTCTTGATAAAGAAAAAAACCTAAAACCACCACAGGGATTAAGTAATAAACCTCATTGTATCACACACACAATGCTAGCCGATGATGAATACCTAACATCAGATGCAATTTTTTTCTTGATGTTGTTGGATTTTTTTATTTGTTGTTGTCGTTGTTGACGATTGGTGTATGGTCCTTCTCTCCGATTGTTGTTGAGATCTTCAACGACTTTTTAATGATTTACAATCTCGATGAAATAGGGAGCAGGGTTTGAAAATTGTGGTGAATTCGAAAAATACTTAGGGGACCTTCGATTCTAGTTTTAAGTTCTAATACGAAATTTTGAATTTAAAATTTCTAATTCCAGACATGTCGATTGTAAATATGGAAATTAGTTTCAAAATACTAACAATTTTACCGGATCGTTATAGCGAAGATATACTAAAAAATTGGAAAAACAAAGACAATTTATTACAAGAAGATTTTTGATTTGGATATAACTAAGACTTTCGAAATGCCGAAATATATACATACGTTACCTTTCTCATGTAGGTGAGTTAACAACTAAGAACCAGAAATTTCAATTTTTTGACATTTATATGGTTATGGAAATATAATAATAACAAATGGGCCTATAGCATTTATGAAATATATGGATAGGACAGATTTTTTGGAGATTTCACTCTCACCGTGAATCACAACTGTCAAATTAATGTGAATTCGGCACGGAAATATGGGTAAGGCCTTTCAATACTTAAAAATCGGGCAATACCGAAATTTATCAGAAAAAGAGGCGAAGAGTGGATTTTTTATGATATGATATATTTTAGGGGCAAAAAATGCAAAGATTTCTGAAATTAATATTTTCAAAAGGACCACGAATTCGTGGATTTTTAAACTAGGGACTTACAGAAGAGTACAATTTTGTACAGAATTATTTTTTGGAGAAATATAATAATCGTATATTTACAAACATATTTTCTGAAGCAGACGTCTGAATAGTTTAAAAAAATTAAGGGACCAATAAAATCGTAGAATTATTCATCTGTTTAACGGTTAAAAGGATATATTTTTTGAGGCAACAAATTTTTTTAAAATAATTTTATTTGAGGATCTGCCAGGAACATGTATTTTTAAAGAATATTTTAATTTTAATCATGAAGGCACCAGCTGAATCGTGAAACATTTTGAAAAAAAAAAAAACATTTTCTGATGTACATAATGCCATATGTTGTGGATTTTCATGCACATATATTGGCAAGGGCCAATAATTTTTTTAGAGATCAATAGTATTGTTGATTTGATTATTACCTTTTTCAAGGGTTCGAAGAATGTGAGTATTTTTAAAGGGAAGGGCCCACACACAGGAGAGTAGGACCAACAGAAGCGTATGTTTTTTTAAGAATATTTATTGTGGCGCAAATCGGAAACCAATTTCATGGGTTACCAAAACAGTAGATTTTTTGGAAGAATATTGAAAGCGGGGCCAAAGGAAGGGCATATATCAAGGAGGAATTCATTCTGAATATTTAAAAAATATTTTTTCAGGTTCCTTATTTTAAGTCTGTCTAAAGCGTGAATTTCTGAAAAAGAAGCTTGGATTTTTTCAAAAATATTTTTTCAATGACCAACAGTATTTTTTTTAAGTTTTTAAGTTTAGTTTTCAACGGCCAACAGCGGCGAACAATTTTTAATTCTAATAATCCATGAGTTAAAAAAAAAAAATGGTCAATCGATCGATCGACACAGAATTGAATTTTTTAAAAGAATATTTTTTAAGCATTCATGCACACAAGGCGTGGATGTTTAAACAATATTGTAAGGCCCTATTTTCAAAGTCTTCCAACATCCTGGATGTTTTAAAGAATATTTTAAGGCCCTTTTTCAAAGCCTTTAGACAGCCTGGATGTTTTAAAGAATATTTTAAGGCCGTTCTTTCATAGTCTTTAAAAATCCTATATTTTTTTGAGTTAACAGGAGTTTGTAACGCCGCGAAATATTGACCCACCGATCGTCATATCTCGTCTATCTGAGTCGATCTAGACATGTGTGTCCGTCCGTCCGTCTCTCCATTATAATTTGTAAACACAATACAGGCCACAGTTATGGAATAATCGTCACGAAATTTTGCAAGTAGGATTAGTTCTGATCAAAGAACATACATATTGTTTTTGATAATGATCCGTTATTAATATATAGGGGATGACATTGGCCAAAAACTTTATTTTTGTCTACTTTTCTTGTCGCTCTAGAGGCCACAATTATGATCCGAACACAACGAAATTTTACACAGAGGGAAGTGTCTGGCTAGTGGAGTCAAATGGACCCAGCCTTTTGTGTAAAAAATGACAAAATTTGTATCCGGTGGCGTATATATTTACTCCTGAAGGACTGTCAACTTCTCGGTTCTATATCCAAGAGGAGTTGTTACCTTTAAATTGATATCAATTATACGTAAATATTTAACTTATGTGTCTATAAGTTATGATATTGTTTAGTATTACTATTACCCCACTATCGGGCTTATCGCTTTGAAATTTCACATAAAGTTCCGGTTATAAAATGAATGTGAGAATGATATTTTTAGAGGGTGCCATGAATCGATAACTTTATTTTTGTCAGACATAGTCGCTCTCGAGGCCATTATTATATGCAGAACGCCATATATTTTACATGGTGACGGGGATCTGATTAAATTCTTAGAACGACTGTTTTTATGATGATCGGTCAATATTACGAGTGGTAATATTCAATCAAAAACTAAAGTGGCAAAATTTTTCATTTATAGCGTCCATAGCGTAAAAATTATCCTGAGACTGGGCTATATATATAATCGCAGAAGTTAAATTTTCGAGGTAGTTGTGTAGGTCGGTCCGACTATACCGCTCACTGGTTTATAAATATTTTTGCAAAGCATTTCTATGTTTGTGAAGCAGGTTTTTTTTAAAGATATATTTCCAGGGACATTTTTAAAAAAATAAATTTTTAATGCCTTTCTGAAACGAGGAGTTGTTGACGACTAAATTGTCGTTTTAGAGGCGTTGATTTGTTTAAAATATTATTTAAGGTAAGACTTGCAATTTTTACATTCATTGCTACTACTTCTAGTCGTTTGATATGGAAAATGACAAAGAGTTTCCAAATCTGTCTACTAAAAAATAACAATATCAGTCCACCTTTTGGTATAGTTGCCATATAACGATACAGCCCCATTTTCTGTGTTTTGAGGTTTTTTCACATTGTCACAAAAATCTTATTAACATAAGTCCATGGTTTAATGCAGCCCCAGATAATGGTCCTCTTCTTCTTGGTATATTTAGGCTTTAGCTAAATTTTCCAATCAAATAATAGTATTTTGTAGGGTGAAAAATAAATACAAAATTGCCCATCATTGTGACTGTAATTTGACTTTCAGTATTCCTGATAAAATACTTCCAGAAAATATTAAGCTAGGTCCATGTGTGTACATAACTCTCATACAAAGATCTCACTTAATTGTCGCACTATTTAGATCTCGAGCCAATTTTCCAACATGAGTATGCGAGCAACACTTTACAATGACATTGCCGTCTTATACATGTCCCGACCGATTTAAGGAATTTTGAATGTACACCACATGGTTGAGGGTATAAAAACTCGACCACCTGTTTTTTCATGGCATTTTGCGATCACTGTTCTTATCAGAGA
>NW_026874619.1:0-16609 GCF_032173495.1 Musca vetustissima
CCCTGATACACATGTATCTGAGAAGAAAGTTTGTGATTCGTTCATTTCAATAAAGTATTTTTAATTCGTAGAAGATATAATGGTTTTTTTTTATAGATATCGGCTCTATGACCTCAAGCGAAGAACGTTCAAAAACATTTGGATCCGCCAAATACAAATTCATGTAGCTCCTTTTAATGTCTGGCGGAATACTTTGGAAGAAGTCCGCATATAGATGCGATTATCCACTCAGTGCATCACTTTGATCTGACGTTCGGAGTCAAACCGGGAACGTAAAGTTAGTTCGTTTACCATCTGGTGCGTTCTAAGGTTGAGGAAATCGGTCAACCGCTCTGATATTCTGCTCACCGAGGAATTTAAATTGACATGACACCTCGTCGTGGATATCGCCTCCCCGTTAGATATTGTGACTATTGTCGGTGGCATCAGAAAACCAAGATTTTGTCGCAAGAGAGAGAATTTCTTTTTTATTGGTATGAACCTGAGAATTAGTGAAAACTTGGGAGTGGGCGGACTGGATCCAACGTGCGTTCCTCTCACTTATGAAGCAGACTATGGTGCCGTCTGTGAAACTTCTTGCAGCACTAGGAAGAGAAGCAGCCGCCGTGGGAATATTTATGGACCAGACAATGCTTGCAGTACTTGTACTTCTTCACGACTCTATGACGGTTGAGTATACTCATCGTCAGTATACCAGAGATGCAACGGCTGAAGGGTTCTGCACCGATGACAAGAAAAAGTCCATTATTGACTTTCGAAATGCATCGCAGAAGCCATGCGTTCGATGAAAGATTGTCATCGCTGACCGTAACTAGAGAATCGACTGTGACATTGGTATCCAAATATTGACATTTATTGCGTTTGGTAAATATTCAAAAGTTTTTCCTAGCGATTCAGAATGGACATGGAAGAAACATCGATTGGTGAAACCAGAATAGGAGTGCCAATAAGGAAATGCCCAGGCGTCAGAGCAAAAAAAAATCAGTGGAATCTTGAGATATTGCGGATAACGGCGGGGAATCAAGACAGGCCTCTATACGGGCTAATAACGTGGAATATTCATCGAATCTAAACTTCCGGAAATGTTTTATGAATCTCTTTGCGCCTTCTTTCTACAGTCCACCAATGTGAGAAGCGGTGGTAGGGGCAAAGTGCCACGTCAGTCCTTGAATGGTATAGTGAGCAGCGAGCCCGTCAAGAGTTACCTGAATGTTGTACCATTGTCGGAGTATAAGTGCAAGGGACAAACTGTTCATGAAACAAAAAGGTTGTTTTCGAAAGAGCTAAAGTGGCGTCGCTCCTCAAAGAATATCACTAGCTCTAGGAAATCTTGAACGAATAACTGATGCAGAACCCGAATTGCCAAATAAGGAACTGAATTAACCCCGAATGTTACTGTTGGTAACGGATAATTTTGAAATTCCTGACATTTTCGAAAAAGGTGCCCTCCATTGGTGCACAAATGACACTTTGGATCAGATATTCTACTTTGGAATGCATTAGCTCTTTTAGATGTTTTGTGAAGCGTTGCCATAATGTTTTGAACGTTTAAATTACGGAGTAGAAGATTGTGATCAAAAACGGGATTTTTTATGAGTCAAAGTCAAATATCTTTCTTTATAAATATTAAAAATATGAAGAGGTACCCCGAAAGGATTGAAAAAAATAATGAATGTTGGCAAACATTAATGTTGTTCCTGACTAAAACTGCAATGCCAGATTTGCAATAATTGTAGTTTTGTAGATAGCCTGGTATGTGCAGAAAATGTTGAGGAAAGGGAAAAGTGTTTTGATTAACCCTCCAATCGTTTGGAATATTTTTAAATATTTTTTATTAACAACGCTTATGTGTATTGTACTTGACCGAATGAGTGTGAGAACAGAAAATTATCACTGGAAATTTGTGATATATGACGGTATTTATGAATCAAGTCAAATTTGAGGGGGACACGTAATTAGCACATCTTGGATTTTTTAAATTAAATGTCGTTGGTATAAAAAAATATATACACAAAAAACTACGTCGTGTTAACAAATTAAGTCTGATGAATCATTTTCAGAAGAAAATGTTTAAAAAAATTCTATAAAATCTATTTAAATTGCCAACAATTCGTACTGCAAACCAAAAATTCAGCCTTTGTATTAAAAATAAAGAAGCGAATGGTCCAGAAATTACTAGAATAACTAGAGATCGACAATCATTTATAAATATAAACAAAAATTCGAAATAAAAACTGAAAAGTTTGAAATTCACTTGAAGGACACCTTTGACTTCGAAGAAGAAAATCAGTATATTTTTGCATTATGTGAGGAAATGTCCATTTTTAATGACATTTGATATATCAAATCAGTTGTTTGAGTAGAATAACAAAAAATTTTGTCGAAAAAATATCAGTCTAACTTTTCAATGGAAATTTATATCAAAACATATGGCAGTGCTTTTAAAAAACAAATATTTTCAAAGATTATGGACTTTTTTAATAATAAAATGAAATAGAAAAAATTTTCGAGGATAATTTTAAAAAGTTCCTTGACATTATTGTTTATTAAATAATAAATTGATTTTGGTTTGCACAACGTAAAATTTTCTGTCAGAAAATGAAAACAAATAATTGACATTTTGTGCCGCTAACGCCAACTCTTTCGTTTGGTTTTCACGCCGGCGAAAAAGGTATGTCGCTGACTCCTGACTCTCTGGTTGTGTTTAGACTCTTAGCGGCTAGCGGCACAAAATGTCAATTATATTGTTAAGGGCCCCACACATTAGGGCATGCATGAAAGCATTTGAAGAAGTATTGGTAATTTTGTGTCATTTTGAGAATGTATGTGTAAGAATTTAATAAATCAAAATTGTTTTGATTTTGAAAATGAACCCCTTTCAAACCGATGAATTTTGATAATTTTCAAAGTTCTCAGAAAAAAAATATTTTATATAAAAAGCGTATGTATGTTTTCAAATAAAATAAACACAATTTTAATTAAAATAGTAATTTTTGGGATACTAAAATGAATTTTTTTAATTTTGATTGAAGTGAGATTGAAAATCTACTACACATATATTCAAGCACACACGTACACAGGGCAGTAGCAGTACGGCAATATAGTGTGTGGGGACCATTAAGAGGACGTATCAAATTGGATGTTATAACGCCTCCATGCATGAACTTCCGAATTCTGTAACTCTTTACAATCTCTCTCTCTCGGAAAAAGCATAACGCCTCCATGCATGAACTTCCGAATTCTGTAACTCTTTACAATGCTACCGACGAATATCGGAAAAAGCAAAACATATGGTATTCCAGTACTTTTTTTAATAGTAAAGCTACTAAAAGGGAAAATTTTCAAAATCGCTCTCAGAGTACAAAATAATTTGAAACGTTTGGGAACGTATATCTTGTAAATATGCCAAAATTAGATGGCAATACTTCAAAATCAACATAACAGCCAATCAGAAGTTGGCATTCCTGTTTGCCATTTTTACTCTGACAAATTTTTCGAATAAAAAGTTTAAAAAGAGAACGCCACTTTGTTTTGTGTTCTCTTAAATTTAGTTCATCGTTTTACCAGTTTTGGGTGTTCAGGAACGGTTGAGTAAAATGTTTCAAAACTTGTTATATTAATATTAGATCGTTGTTACATTTTTAAAGAACACAAAATTGTACGAAACCTGAATTTGCTTGCAAATTAATCCGTTTTGAAAGATCTGTTAAAACCCCACAGATTATAATTCCACGCGTAACGCCTAAAGTCAAGCATTTCATGTCAGCATTGCGCGTCTTTATAATTGTCTGTCATCTTTATTAAAGTCTTTTTCGTTAAGTACTAAAGTTATAAAAAACAGTTATTAGAGCAGTATTTATCTCTTTAATACGTATTATACATTTTAATATTTACATAACTGTAAGCGTTGTATAAGATATTAACATGTTTTGTATGTTGTTCTTTCTTATATATATATATATATATATTAATATATCGGGTTTTATTAACTGATAATTAGTCTTTGAAAATAAATAATAACAATAAATTAAGAATCAATACCATTAGATTTTCTTTGTAAAATTAAATTTAAAATACTGTTACGTTCTTGGATTTTGCTTAATCCCGTGTAGACGTTGTTTTATTTCCCGATACAATTCGTACCAAATAAAACGCGGGTTCGTTCTGATTACGATTATTACAATGATTTTATTCACACAACTTTACTTTGCACTTTACTTTACACGACGGTTTCAATTCGCGATCTGATTCACAACTGACTACTGCCTTTCCATTCCCTCTATTTATATGAGCCCTGCCTGTCGCTACAGAAGTTTCTAGACGATCTGGTAACACCTAGATCACGAACAATCTACCAATGCAACAAACACATTGAGTAACAATAACAACAACAAACTTACTGAGTGAACAATAACAACAACAAACTTGAGTAAACAAACTTACAATAACAACAACACATATACAGGCGAGGGAATAACAAAGAAAGAGGAATAACAACAACACATATACAGGCGAGGGAATAACAAAGAAAGAGGAATGACGTTTAACAAGAATTGTACGACAATAACAAAATAGAAAATGAAAGAGGAAATGGAAGGATGTAGAAAAATCTATACAGTGGTTGTTGTTGTGAAGTTATTCAAATAAACTGCGTAGTAGAAATTTACGTTACAATTCAAATTCTTAAATTAACGGAATTCATCTAAATTAACTTAAATCTAAAGTTATATTCGTAACATTGCCCCCCGCTTAAGCCTGTTCGTCCCGAATAGGCACAGTTCCCGTTCCGTAGGGGGTCAGCCGCTCCAAATGTACAACTTTCATCTTCGACCTGGGACTGTCGCTCCTCTGGATGCGATAAACGACGTCATTTATTTTCGTGACAATCTTGTAGGGTCCTTCCCAGTGCGTTTGCAATTTGGGGCATAGTCCTTTCTTTCGTTGTGGGTTGAACAATAGTACCAGTTGCCCTTCTTGAAACCCATCGGTATTTGCCGCTCGATCGTACCTTGCCTTCATGCGGTTGCTAACCATTTTTATTCGATGTCGGACTGCATCGTGGACTTTACTGAAAGAGTTTTGAATGTCTTCATCTTGGTTCACATCATCGTTTGGGGTAGCACCGAATATCAAATCGCCAGGTAGCTTTAATTCATTTCCGAACAGAACTTTGGCTGGGGTCCGGGATGTGGAATCATGAATGGCCGATCTATAAGCCAATAAAAACTTTGGAATATGCTCATCCCAGTCTCGTTGGCCACTGTCCACCACTTTCCGTAGATGTTCTTCAAGGGTGCGATTGAATCTTTCCACCATGCCATCTGATTGTGGATGTAGGGGCGTCGTTCTGGTTTTCTTAATTCCGTAGGAGTCACACATTTCCTTGAAGATCGCTGATTCAAAATTCCTACCTTGATCGGAATGAACCTCAGATGGAACACCATAGCGACAAATCCAATTTTTGCTGAACACATCCACAATTGTCCTGGCTTCTTGATTTGGGATAGCATAAACCTCCGGCCATTTACTGAAGTAATCCATGACCACTAAGACATACCGGTTCCCAGAGTCGCTTGTGGGGAACGGTCCAGCTACATCCATTGCGATTCTTTCAAAAGGGGCTCCTGAATTATACTGCTGCATGTAGCCTCGACTCTTCCGTGTTGGACCTTTAGCTCTTATGCACCTTTCACAATTGGCGATCCAGTCGGCAATGGATTTTTGACAGCCGACCCAGTAGAATCTCTGCTTTACCTTTTCAGCGGTCTTTGCTATGCCAAGATGTCCTCCACTTGGCCCATCGTGAAACTCCGACAAGACATCTCTTATTTTGGAGTCTGGGACGACGATCAAGTTCCGGTGAGATTTACCGTCCTCACTTTCCCATTTGCGATATAGGCAGCCATCTTTTATAAGTAGACTGTCCCACTGGGCCCAATAGGATTTTAAAAGAGGGCTTTCGGAGGTAATTTCTTTCCGACTAGGTCGCTTGCCCGTTTCTATGGCCGAAATTATTTTGCCCAGAATGGGATCTCTTCGTTGTTCCGTCGACCAATCTTCACCCGACTCAAACTGCAATCGTCGGACATCAACGATATTCTCTTTGCACTCGGCCTTTGAGCAGTGCCTGTATTCTACCTTGCATGGCCGACGAGACAGGGCATCAGCATTACCGTGTTTTCCGCCTTCTCTGTGCTCGATTCTGTTTAACGGTGACTCATTGGTGGACTGTTGAGCCATTCTTCTACCATCTTTCGTTGGAGGTGGTGACGATGACCTGGATCGTTTGCGCTTAGCTCTGCATTCGCGCGCAATATGACCTGCTTTATCGCAGTTGTAGCATCTAACCCTGGGCTTAGTCATCCCTACTAACTTTGTTTCTTCTATTACCCGCCTCATGGCGTCCTTTATCAAGTTAACGAGAGATTTGTGTTCGCAACATTCGGTCTCCAGTTGGCTAATCTTGTGGGTCTGGGGCTTAACAATCATTCTTGCCGTCTCTTGGGCAAGGGCAAACGACACAGTTTCGGCAAACGACGCTTTTGGTGACGCATATGTTGCACATTTAATCTCAGGGTCACGTATGCCATTCACAAAGGTTTCGATTTTCATACGGTCCACCAATGGGTGATTCTCTCCTGGATACGCCATTAGCACCAAACGTTCCACCTCAGCTGCAAAGTCTTGTAGCGTCTCGTTTGCCCTCTGTACTTTTCCCCTTAGTTCCATAAGGTAGATGTTTTGTTTATGTTCGCCACCGTACTTACGTTCCAGTGCAGCAATAACATCTTCATAGTTGCTTCTAGAAGCGACAGGAATACTCTGTATAACATCCGCAGCACTGCCCTTCAATGCCAGAAGTAGTGCAACCGCTTTGTCGCTGTCGTTCCACGAATTTCTAGAAGCCACTGTCTCGAACTGTAACTTGAAAACATTGAATGACGTAGAGCCGTCGAATACAGGAGGTTTGATTTTTAATGTGTTATCAGGAGCTCGCACCGGACCACATTTAATTTCCAGTTCCGAAATTTTCTTCTCCAGATTCGTAAACCTGTGGTCGTGGGAAAGAAATTTCTCGTCAACCGACTGCACTTTCTTATCCAAATCTTTAATTTGGACCTCCACGGTTTCCACTCTCCTTCCAATAACTTCTGTAATGTACTCGAGTTTCTCGTTCGTTATTCTCGAATTTTCTTCGAACATTCGTCTCGTGTTTTCTTCTAACTTTCTGGAATTCTCTTCGCTCCTTCTGGAATTTTCCTCAAACTTTCTGGCATTCTCTTCGAACATTCTTCTCGTGTTTTCTGCTAACATTCGGGAATTCTCTTCGAACATTTTAGCCAGCATTTCTCTTAAATCGTCACCCCTGGCAGCTACTGACGAGACTTCCCCACCGTTGGATTCGCCCATTTCCGATAAATCCACTTCATCCTTACTGTCAAACTCATATGTTTCGATGTTCATACCACGGCGCTCGAACTCATCCAACAGGCGTTTTTGTAGCTCAGCCTTGTTGCCAGTAGAGGACAATTCCAATTTATTTAGCTCCTTCTTCAAGTCTTCCACTCGTAGATCCTTAAACTTCATCGTAGTATTATCGTAATCTCACTTCCGACACCAATTGTTACGTTCTTGGATTTTACTAAATCCCGTGTAGACGTTGTTTTATTTCCCGATACAATTCGTACCAAATAAAACGCGGGTTCGTTCTGATTACGATTATTACAATGATTTTATTCACACAACTTTACTTTGCACTTTACTTTACACGACGGTTTCAATTCGCGATCTGATTCACAACTGACTACTGCCTTTCCATTCCCTCTATTTATATGAGCCCTGCCTGTCGCTACAGAAGTTTCTAGACGATCTGGTAACACCTAGATCACGAACAATCTACCAATGCAACAAACACATTGAGTAACAATAACAACAACAAACTTACTGAGTGAACAATAACAACAACAAACTTGAGTAAACAAACTTACAATAACAACAACACATATACAGGCGAGGGAATAACAAAGAAAGAGGAATAACAACAACACATATACAGGCGAGGGAATAACAAAGAAAGAGGAATGACGTTTAACAAGAATTGTACGACAATAACAAAATAGAAAATGAAAGAGGAAATGGAAGGATGTAGAAAAATCTATACAGTGGTTGTTGTTGTGAAGTTATTCAAATAAACTGCGTAGTAGAAATTTACGTTACAATTCAAATTCTTAAATTAACGGAATTCATCTAAATTAACTTAAATCTAAAGTTATATTCGTAACAATACTATAAATGAAAATACAAACCTTTTTGATGCATGCACGTTGGCTACATCATAGCCAACTGCTCCCGTCCACATGGGTAAATAATATTAAAACTCAAAGTGTTAATGGTAAGTAATTTTATTTTATTGGAATTGGTGACGTATACACTTTAATTCAAGAATGGTTTGTATTCACGGTAGTAACATGTCATTCAGTGTGCATTACCAGCAAAAGCATTTTTCTGATAGTATTTTGGAAAACAAGTTCTTGCCAATATGCCTAAAAATTTAAAGATACATTAAATTATAATTAAATAAAAGCGAATATATATGTAAGGGTGAGTAACTCTGTTTAAGATTGTTTAAATGTTGATTTTTTTAAAGAAATATTAAACTAGCAGTTATACGTATATTACATAGCATATTAGATCAGTGAAATGAATATTAATATTGCATCTGTATGCAACGGGTTGATGTGTTTATTTATTTTTTTAAAACTGTTTTTGTAAAAAAGTCAGCCTGTTGTTCAAAAATACAAAACAAGCTCTTGCCAATATGCCTAAAAATTTAAAGATACATTAAATTATAATTAAATAAAAACGAATATATGTAAGGGTGAGTAACCCTGTTTAAGACTGTTTAAATGTTGATTTTTTTAATAAATACTAAACTAGCAGTTATACGTATATTACATAGCATATTAAACAATTTTCGGGAATATTTATCATATATTAGATCAGTGAAATGAATATTAATATTGCATCTGTATGCAACGGGTTGTTGTGTTTATTTATTTTTTTAAAACTGTTTTTGTAAAAAAAGTCAGCCTGTTGTTCAAAAATATATATTATTATTAGTGGGGAAAGTATGGCATTGTCCACCAAGTGGCAGGGAAGACAATAGAAGACATTTCGTCATTGATCCTCATCATACTTTCCCCACTAATAAATAGATTGACTATTTTGCAAAAACAAAATAAAAATTGTATCCCAAATAACCCGTGTTGGCGGGTGAACTGAACTTTTTTTAACATATAACTAAGACCCGAAAAATTAATGAAAGGTTATGATTTCTTCCCAAAATCCATAACAAAGTGATTACTTCCAGCCGAACGCGGTAAAAAATCATTGTCATACAATACAGAACAGACCACCGTTCTATAAAAATGTAATTGCTTAGCTCTGCCCTTATATATGCACATTAGTATCATTTCAAAAAGATTTAGAGTTTTTATTCTGTTCTTGTATTTCGTGATTAAAATGTTGACAGAAAGAGAAAACTAAGACATGAGGGCGGTTTGCGCACCACCCCCTCCCCCCCCCCCTCTGCTTACGTCCCTGATACACATGTATCTGAGAAGAAAGTTTGTGATTCGTTCATTTCAATAAAGTATTTTTAATTCGTAGAAGATATAATGGTTTTTTTTTATAGATATCGGCTCTATGACCTCAAGCGAAGAACGTTCAAAAACATTTGGAAGAGTTGTAAAAAGAAAATACAGCAAATGTCTCAGACTGCTTTGGACTTACTTATCCTTACCCAAAAGGAAAATGATAAATTCATAACATTCGGTAACATTCATATAAACAGGTGTTCCACTTTTGTGGTGAATAACGTCGAACGACCTAGTTGAATTTTAGGTAGAGCTGTTAAAGCTCGACAACACTTGTCCGACTATTCAGTTCTTAGGATGTTATTTTTTACTTATATTAATATTAGATCGTTGTTACATTTTTAAAGAACACAAAATTGTACGAAACCTGAATTTGCTTGCAAATTAATCCGTTTTGAAAGATCTGTTAAAACCCCACAGATTATAATTCCACGCGTAACGCCTAAAGTCAAGCATTTCATGTCAGCATTGCGCGTCTTTATAATTGTCTGTCATCTTTATTAAAGTCTTTTTCGTTAAGTACTAAAGTTATAAAAAACAGTTATTAGAGCAGTATTTATCTCTTTAATACGTATTATACATTTTAATATTTACATAACTGTAAGCGTTGTATAAGATATTAACATGTTTTGTATGTTGTTCTTTCTTATATATATATATATTAATATATCGGGTTTTATTAACTGATAATTAGTCTTTGAAAATAAATAATAACAATAAATTAAGAATCAATACCATTAGGTTTTCTTTGTAAAATTAAATTTAAAATACTATAAATGAAAATACAAACCTTTTTGATGCATGCACGTTGGCTACATCATAGCCAACTGCTCCCGTCCACATGGGTAAATAATATTAAAACTCAAAGTGTTAATGGTAAGTAATTTTATTTTATTGGAATTGGTGACGTATACACTTTAATTCAAGAATGGTTTGTATTCACGGTAGTAACATGTCATTCAGTGTGCATTACCAGCAAAAGCATTTTTCTGATAGTATTTTGGAAAACAAGTTCTTGCCAATATGCCTAAAAATTTAAAGATACATTAAATTATAATTAAATAAAAGCGAATATATATGTAAGGGTGAGTAACTCTGTTTAAGATTGTTTAAATGTTGATTTTTTTAAAGAAATATTAAACTAGCAGTTATACGTATATTACATAGCATATTAGATCAGTGAAATGAATATTAATATTGCATCTGTATGCAACGGGTTGATGTGTTTATTTATTTTTTTAAAACTGTTTTTGTAAAAAAGTCAGCCTGTTGTTCAAAAATACAAAACAAGCTCTTGCCAATATGCCTAAAAATTTAAAGATACATTAAATTATAATTAAATAAAAACGAATATATGTAAGGGTGAGTAACCCTGTTTAAGACTGTTTAAATGTTGATTTTTTTAATAAATACTAAACTAGCAGTTATACGTATATTACATAGCATATTAAACAATTTTCGGGAATATTTATCATATATTAGATCAGTGAAATGAATATTAATATTGCATCTGTATGCAACGGGTTGTTGTGTTTATTTATTTTTTTAAAACTGTTTTTGTAAAAAAAGTCAGCCTGTTGTTCAAAAATATATATTATTATTAGTGGGGAAAGTATGGCATTGTCCACCAAGTGGCATGGAAGACAATAGAAGACATTTCGTCATTGATCCTCATCATACTTTCCCCACTAATAAATAGATTGACTATTTTGCAAAAACAAAATAAAAATTGTATCCCAAATAACCCGTGTTGGCGGGTGAACTGAACTTTTTTTAACATATAACTAAGACCCTCCCCCCCCTCTGCTTACGTCCCTGATACACATGTATCTGAGAAGAAAGTTTGTGATTCGTTCATTTCAATAAAGTATTTTTAATTCGTAGAAGATATAATGGTTTTTTTTTATAGATATCGGCTCTATGACCTCAAGCGAAGAACGTTCAAAAACATTTGGATCCGCCAAATACAAATTCATGTAGCTCCTTTTAATGTCTGGCGGAATACTTTGGAAGAAGTCCGCATATAGATGCGATTATCCACTCAGTGCATCACTTTGATCTGACGTTCGGAGTCAAACCGGGAACGTAAAGTTAGTTCGTTTACCATCTGGTGCGTTCTAAGGTTGAGGAAATCGGTCAACCGCTCTGATATTCTGCTCACCGAGGAATTTAAATTGACATGACACCTCGTCGTGGATATCGCCTCCCCGTTAGATATTGTGACTATTGTCGGTGGCATCAGAAAACCAAGATTTTGTCGCAAGAGAGAGAATTTCTTTTTTATTGGTATGAACCTGAGAATTAGTGAAAACTTGGGAGTGGGCGGACTGGATCCAACGTGCGTTCCTCTCACTTATGAAGCAGACTATGGTGCCGTCTGTGAAACTTCTTGCAGCACTAGGAAGAGAAGCAGCCGCCGTGGGAATATTTATGGACCAGACAATGCTTGCAGTACTTGTACTTCTTCACGACTCTATGACGGTTGAGTATACTCATCGTCAGTATACCAGAGATGCAACGGCTGAAGGGTTCTGCACCGATGACAAGAAAAAGTCCATTATTGACTTTCGAAATGCATCGCAGAAGCCATGCGTTCGATGAAAGATTGTCATCGCTGACCGTAACTAGAGAATCGACTGTGACATTGGTATCCAAATATTGACATTTATTGCGTTTGGTAAATATTCAAAAGTTTTTCCTAGCGATTCAGAATGGACATGGAAGAAACATCGATTGGTGAAACCAGAATAGGAGTGCCAATAAGGAAATGCCCAGGCGTCAGAGCAAAAAAAATCAGTGGAATCTTGAGATATTGCGGATAACGGCGGGGAATCAAGACAGGCCTCTATACGGGCTAATAACGTGGAATATTCATCGAATCTAAACTTCCGGAAATGTTTTATGAATCTCTTTGCGCCTTCTTTCTACAGTCCACCAATGTGAGAAGCGGTGGTAGGGGCAAAGTGCCACGTCAGTCCTTGAATGGTATAGTGAGCAGCGAGCCCGTCAAGAGTTACCTGAATGTTGTACCATTGTCGGAGTATAAGTGCAAGGGACAAACTGTTCATGAAACAAAAAGGTTGTTTTCGAAAGAGCTAAAGTGGCGTCGCTCCTCAAAGAATATCACTAGCTCTAGGAAATCTTGAACGAATAACTGATGCAGAACCCGAATTGCCAAATAAGGAACTGAATTAACCCCGAATGTTACTGTTGGTAACGGATAATTTTGAAATTCCTGACATTTTCGAAAAAGGTGCCCTCCATTGGTGCACAAATGACACTTTGGATCAGATATTCTACTTTGGAATGCATTAGCTCTTTTAGATGTTTTGTGAAGCGTTGCCATAATGTTTTGAACGTTTAAATTACGGAGTAGAAGATTGTGATCAAAAACGGGATTTTTTATGAGTCAAAGTCAAATATCTTTCTTTATAAATATTAAAAATATGAAGAGGTACCCCGAAAGGATTGAAAAAAATAATGAATGTTGGCAAACATTAATGTTGTTCCTGACTAAAACTGCAATGCCAGATTTGCAATAATTGTAGTTTTGTAGATAGCCTGGTATGTGCAGAAAATGTTGAGGAAAGGGAAAAGTGTTTTGATTAACCCTCCAATCGTTTGGAATATTTTTAAATATTTTTTATTAACAACGCTTATGTGTATTGTACTTGACCGAATGAGTGTGAGAACAGTGTCAAATTTGAGGGGGACACGTAATTAGCACATCTTGGATTTTTTAAATTAAATGTCGTTGGTATAAAAAAATATATAGGGGAGAGGGGGGCACCTTTGAGCACTTTTTGCTTTCAAGCCTTATAACATTTTTTATTTTAAATTTGGTGTGCATATATAAAATGAATATACATATGACATACTTTAAGTTTGATAAATATATTTTATTACTCTTTTAATGGACGAACTCAAAGTGTTCAAAACTGCCCCCCCAGGGGGGCAGGTTTGAACTGGGGTTGGCATTTTTGAACGACATGGTTTTTTACTGTTTTTATGTTCAAATATGAATGTATTTTATTCATACATATCAGAAATGCATTATTTCATTAAAAAATATATAAAAAATGTTCAAAATTTAAAAAATTTAGATCAAAAGTTATTAAAACATAAAATGACTTAAAAACAAAAATTAATATTGTGAAAAATACAGTTAATTTCGAAATCTTATTAGCCCATTTGAAATTTTGAGAAATCGAATCCAAAAGTTAAAAACTCATTTTTTTACTGGAGTTTAATGGGCATGTTCAAAGGTGCCCCACCCATGGCATTTTACGGAAATTTAAAATAACTTTTTTGTAATAAATATATATGAAAAAAATTACATTAGTTATGTTTGAAATGATTGTTGGAATGCAAAAAATTTGTTTGACGAAAGAAAACTATCACAGAATTCTTCATGTGCCCTTACAACCAAATGAATAAAAGTTTACAATGACACTGCGAAAACATCGTCACCCATGCACAATTTTTCGACAAGTGCAAAAGCAAGCCAAAGTGATTTACGCATATAGAGAACAAGATTGCCATATACAAAAATGTGGTTGCGGGTCGGAAAAATATTAAACCAAGAAAAGGTGCCCCCCTCTCCCCTACACAAAAAACTACGTCGTGTTAACAAATTAAGTCTGATGAATCATTTTCAGAAGAAAATGTTTAAAAAAATTCTATAAAATCTATTTAAATTGCCAACAATTCGTACTGCAAACCAAAAATTCAGCCTTTGTATTAAAAATAAAGAAGCGAATGGTCCAGAAATTACTAGAATAACTAGAGATCGACAATCATTTATAAATATAAACAAAAATTCGAAATAAAAACTGAAAAGTTTGAAATTCACTTGAAGGACACCTTTGACTTCGAAGAAGAAAATCAGTATATTTTTGCATTATGTGAGGAAATGTCCATTTTTAATGACATTTGATATATCAAATCAGTTGTTTGAGTAGAATAACAAAAAATTTTGTCGAAAAAATATCAGTCTAACTTTTCAATGGAAATTTATATCAAAACATATGGCAGTGCTTTTAAAAAACAAATATTTTCAAAGATTATGGACTTTTTTAAGGAATTAATAATGAAATAGAAGAAAATTTGACCGAGGAAATAAAAAAATACGACATTTTGTATAACTTGGAATCTTCTGAATAAATTGAATTTGGTTTGCACAACGTATAATATTCTGTCAGAAAATGAAAACAAATAACATTGACATTTTGTGCCGCTAACTCTTTCGTTTGGTTTTCACGCCGACGAAAAAGTATGCCGCTGACTCCTGACTCTCTGGTTGTGTTTAGACTCTAACTGGGATAGTGCGCCAATCGATGTCGATATAGTTAAGGGCCCCACACATCATAGGGCATGCATGAAAGCATTTGAAGAAGTATTGGTAATTTTGTGTCATTTTGAGAATGTATGTGTAAGAATTTCATGCAGTACGAAAATCAAAATTGTTTTGATTTTGAAAATGAACCCCTTTCAAACCGATGAATTTTGATAATTTTCAAAGTTCTCAGAAAATTTTTTTTTTTTTTATAAAAAAAGCGTATGTATGTTTTCAAATAAAATAAACACAATTTTAATTAAAATAGTAATTTTTGGGATACTAAAATGAATTTTTTTAATTTTGATTGAAGTGAGATTGATGGGTCTACTACACACGATTCAAGCACACACGTACACAGGGCAGTAGCAGTACGGCAATATAGTGTGTGGGGACCATTAAGAGGACGTATCAAATTGGATGTTATAACGCCTCCATGCATGAACTTCCGAATTCTGTAACTCTTTACAATGCTACCGACGAATATCGGAAAAAGCATAACGCCTCCATGCATGAACTTCCGAATTCTGTAACTCTTTACAATGCTACCGACGAATATCGGAAAAAGCAAAACATATGGTATGTTCCAGTACTTTTTTAATAGTAAAGCTACTAAAAGGGAAAATTTTCAAAATCGCTCTCAGAGTACAAAATAATTTGAAACGTTTGGGAACGTATATCTTGTAAATATGCCAAAATTAGATGGCAATACTTCAAAATCAACATAACAGCCAATCAGAAGTTGGCATTCCTGTTTGCCATTTTTACTCTGACAAATTTTTCGAATAAAAAGTTTAAAAAGAGAACGCCACTTTGTTTTGTGTTCTCTTAAATTTAGTTCATCGTTTTACCAGTTTTGGGTGTTCAGGAACGGTTGAGTAAAATGTTTCAAAACTTGTTATATTAATATTAGATCGTTGTTACATTTTTAAAGAACACAAAATTGTACGAAACCTGAATTTGCTTGCAAATTAATCCGTTTTGAAAGATCTTTTAAAACCCCACAGATTATAATTCCACGCGTAACGCCTAAAGTCAAGCATTTCATGTCAGCATTGCGCGTCTTTATAATTGTCTGTCATCTTTATTAAAGTCTTTTTCGTTAAGTACTAAAGTTATAAAAAACAGTTATTAGAGCAGTATTTATCTCTTTAATACGTATTATACATTTTAATATTTACATAACTGTAAGCGTTGTATAAGATATTAACATGTTTTGTATGTTGTTCTTTCTTATATATATATATATATATATATATTAATATATCGGGTTTTATTAACTGATAATTAGTCTTTGAAAATAAATAATAACAATAAATTAAGAATCAATACCATTAGATTTTCTTTGTAAAATTAAATTTAAAATACTATAAATGAAAATACAAACCTTTTTGATGCATGCACGTTGGCTACATCATAGCCAACTGCTCCCGTCCACATGGGTAAATAATATTAAAACTCAAAGTGTTAATGGTAAGTAATTTTATTTTATTGGAATTGGTGACGTATACACTTTAATTCAAGAATGGTTTGTATTCACGGTAGTAACATGTCATTCAGTGTGCATTACCAGCAAAAGCATTTTTCTGATAGTATTTTGGAAAACAAGTTCTTGCCA
>NW_026874620.1:0-16628 GCF_032173495.1 Musca vetustissima
ATACATATTTTTTACTTGTTAATATAAAAATTTGTTGAGAACTGTTTAAAAATAACATGGCTTTTTAAACATATAAAATTATTTCAAGATAATTTAAAATGTAATTTTAAAATAAATGACATATCGATGTCAGCGTAAAATGCCAACAAGATAAAAAGTGTACTTACATTAAAATTGTGTTTGTTCTAATATTATAAAGGTTCATTGCAGATTTTTAGTGATTAATAGCCTATTCTATGGCTGATTCACTATGATAATTCTTTGACCATAATTAGAGCTGTAGGTTTATGAAATAAATAAATATAGTGATTACGATTCTGCAAGAAACAAAGTAAAAAGTAAAATTGCGATAATTTTTTTAAACATTTGTTAATAAAATTAGTTTTCAACATGTTTTGTAAATTCACTGATTACAAATGAACTCAAATCAGATAAATAAATCCACGATGAAAAAAATTAAAATATAGCATACTTTAATTAAATTTGAAACATCGCCACATTTTGCCACACTCTATAACATCATTCGCTGATGCATAGTATAGTACTCCCACATAAGGTGAACGGTATATTACAATTTTTAATCCGTTTGCAACACCTCGAAAGATTCATCGTAAACCCCATTTGAAATTGAAATTTAAAACCAGTAAGGAAAGAAGTAAAGTCGGACGGGGCCGACTATATGATACCCTTCACCACTATGGGTATATTAAACAGGACTATTAACATGAACTTGGATGAAATACAGTATGTGATATTTATCTAAATGTGAATCTACCTCGATCTATCTATAAACATTCGTTTGTTACAATGGGACAAAACAAATATAAATAGATCATCCGTTGGGCTATGTCTGTATTTCTAGAAAACGCAACTACGTAATTCTATGCTCAATTTTGTACGTTGTGCAAAATTTGATGTCAATCTGACTAACATGAGGAGTTTGATGCCCAATTTACTTGAAATCGGGCGAAAATATATATGGAAGCTCTATCCAAATATTAAGCGATTTCAAACAAACTTGTCACAGGTTAGGTTATACTAATTTCAGAACGTTTTGTTCCTATCAGCCTATTGGTTCCTTGGTGCGTCAATTACTTAAAATCAATCTATAATAAAAGGGAGCTATATCTAAATCTGGACCTTGGCAGACATCACTCTAGCCTCAATTCAGTAAGTTATTCAAAATTTCGTGCAAATCGAAGGATATATAGGGACTTTGGTGCACCATTTACATAAAATCGGACAAAACTATATATGGGAGCTATATCTAAATCTGGGCCGATTTTCTCGAAACTTGGCAGACATCACTCTATGCTTAAGTCAATACGTTATGCCAAATTTCGTGCAAATCGAAAGATATGATTTACATTTACATGATATCGGACGAAACTGAGAGCTATATCTAAATCTGGAGCTATATGCTTAAATACGTTATGCCAAATTTCTGCAAATCGAAAGATATATTTCCATTTACATGATATCGGACGAAATATATATATATATATATATATCTGGACATCATTCTAGACCTATATGATTAGGATGTGCACACCCAAAAATCTTTCGTAGTAGTATTGGCGACGAAAACTCCATTGCAAATAACTGTTCGTACTAATATCGTAAAATTGACATTTTTCTACATTTACATCCGATTTCTGTTATCTAAATCTATCGTACCATATTTTTGGATAATCTCCTTTTTATTTTCACTTCATTTGCAAAACATCCGATAGAGTAAAAATCACTTCCCACCTGTCCACAGTGTTGAAAATTCATCCATTAACGTCTGTTTCAAACCTTAATTACATGCTTGCCCCAGCAGATTTCGAGATTCTTCTATTGTTTAATATCGAAATGAGACACCCCATGTCGAGTACGAAAAAAGGAAGCATTCAAAAACGTCAAACTTTTAAATTTAATTGCCATAGTGTCCATAATAGTGATTATTTTCGCACAAAGTACCTTTGATGTATTAAGCTCACTTATTGTCTCACTCTACTTGGCTGGTGGCAGGTAATAAACGATTCTGTGAAATGTAAATCCGCAAGTGGTAGTTAATACAGTTATTCATGATACGTGGCATACGTGGCGAAACGAAGGTAAACGTGTTTAATAGTAATCCTATTTCAATTTAAACTTTTATTTTAGAATAGGTTTCGAAATACCAATGGCAGATTATTGGAATACAAAAATGTAATTATTTACAAACAAATATCCATTAGTTGATTAGCAAAAGAATGGAAGATGTAAATACATTATTTTAAAAATTGAATCGTTGAGGTGATTTAAAATAGACACAATAATTTTTGGTCATTTTTTCTAAATGTTACTGCATTTTCCTTTCAGTTGTGAGAATTATCTAATTTAGAAAAAAAACTGGATAACGATTTAGTATCAACACATACACAACGCAATGGAAATGCAATCAATTATGGTTATAGCACCAAGCAAACTAGTTCATTATAGAGGAAGTTCGTTATATCTAATGTAAGGCAAAACAAAGGCTTAGCAGGAAAAATACAGTCATTTATATCAAAATTTAAACAAATAAATATTTAATAAAGGTTACATTGGATTAGATTACATCGGGCTAATAGAATTGGTATAAATTTATTTTCCTGTGTCAATAAAATGTCAGGACTTAATATATTTTTATATCGAGAACTATAAAAAGTAAACCCGACCGACTGCTTAACATGACTTTTACATTTTTTTCTATTTAAAAATCGCAGCAACACTTACCACATTCCAGATTGTGTTTTCCAATACAAAGCGGATGTTGAAGTTAACCGGTAAGAGGAAATGGCACAGATCATATTCAATTTTAAAAAATACTTATTGGTATTGCAACAATTTTCCCAGTAATGATGTTTGCAATTGGAAATGTTATACTGGATGATACTGGGTATATTTATTGTGATACACGCCGATGATTTCAGTTTCACAAGAAATTGCGAAACGTATTATTATACGGCGGATATTTCTTTTGTTGAGAATTTGTTACAAAATTGAAATATTTTAACCCTAATAACAATGTTATAAAATCATAAAGACAGGACAACTTTAATATCGACAAATTCCATTAGATAGTTTTTGCTCTGTTGATATAATATCATTTTGAAAAGGATTTTATTACAATTTCTATAATACTAGCAGGCCCGGCAAACGTTGTCTTGCCCAGCAATATAATATCATTTTCAAAAGGATTTTATTACAATACAGCGTCTTTGTCTTTCCCAGCAATATTGTTGATGTATAATTTTCGGAATTTTAGGTTTGGTTTTAATACCATCCACCATGGATTTGTACAGATTCTTGTTATACCTTCGTATTTATCAGATCACACTTAAAGGAAAATAAATTTAAATGCACATATCTATATGACTTTCGGTTATAATTCAATTTTTCACAATATACTTTTAAGACGTCCATATAACGGTAGCGCAATATAAAGCTAGTTTTTTGTAACCTCCACGATTTAAAATACAACTTTGAAATTTGCACATATGTACATTTGATATTGAAAATATTAAACAGAATTGCTTCTAATTTAATATTAGGAATACTTATTGAGCAGAAAATCCCCTAATTAATAATATCAATATTGACCTAAGTATTCGGATAGCTCCCATATAACGATATCCCTTAATATTCGGTATTTGGCTGTAATTTTATATTTGCCCACATTTTTGGTGCTGTGGGGGATTTGTACATGTTTTTAAATCAAATCGGCTATAATTTGGCATTTGAATGAATCGCACTAAAATTGTCTATATTGGTCCCATATAACGGTACTCAAAATATTCGGTATTTTTGTTCCAGTGCACTATAGGCCAAACAGACCATTTTACTGGCCAAAATCACGCTCGTAAGAGCAGCCGAATGAATAACATCTTAGATATATTTACTAGAACCTTGAATATATTAGATCCTTTAATATCATCAATTAGGTTAATCAAACGCATCCAGAAGCAAAAACGTTAAAGCTTGAAATGATTGAAATGTTAAAATGTCAAAATTCTATTGATGCATTGGAATCTCTAAAACAGTCGAATTTAAATCAAACTATTAAAGGTGAAGACAGTTCACATGATAAGAGCGATGAGTTCAATGAAGACGGACTAGAACGTATATGGATATTCTTAATGACTTAGATTTAGAAAATGAAACGGACTTCATTTAAATAATATATGTATGTAATCACAGACGTAGCAAAGTGGAGGGATGTCCTTGGTGCTCGACACCGCCCGAATTGTTTTTATTTACATTAACTTTTGTTATGCAACAGACAAATTTTCAATTTTTCACAAACACCAAAAATATATCTTTTCGAGACACTGCATACGACCCTGTATGCCATTATATTCCATAATTTTATGTTGTCAAGTATATGAATTAAATTATTTTTGTTCCCAAAGGGTTAATACATTAACATCTTTAAGTGTTAATTTCTAAAGAAAATGTTCCATTATTCTTTAAGAAGGTTAAGAAAGCTATTCTGGTTGAAATACAATTATTTTTTCAATTTTATGACTTTTGGCCACAAAAAATGCCAGTTTGACCTATAGTGCAGTGTTTCAACCAAAGTGGCTGTAATGTTTTATTTTGGATGATGTAGCCCAATATAATCGTATCTCCATTGTTTGGTATTTTCTCATGTGGTATCAAATCTTCCTTATATTTATGCATTCCCATTGTAGTTGCTGTAATATACCATGACGGGATATTGAAGGTTAACACACATTTTTTAGGAAACATTTCCATTTAGGCTCAAGTTCCTACATACAGGTCCCACTCCATGTTCGGAATTGTGAAGACTTTGACCCAATTTTCTCACAGAGTTGGCCTAACGTATTAAAAGGGTGCCATACATATTTCCCGTTTAATTTTATGTATGTTGAAGTTCTTACCCTTTTTCCAACCTGAGTGTCTATAATTTTGGACATTACACTGTGCGACACGAATATTTTCAGGGGTTATAATGTACAAATTCTATTTAGTTGGAGTCCCTGGACCACGAAAATACCTTTGGTTTTTCTGGGTCACTTCGAAAATTAATTTTATAACGGTAAATGTAGAGAAAAACGTGGTCTCATAGATTTTCAATTTGAAACGCGAATAACTTATTTACTTTACAACGGATTTATATTATTCTTTTTTCTTTCGAATAGTAGAATTTTTCCTTTCAATCAAGATATATACTTTGTAAATCGGTTGAGAATACGCATAAAACGACAAATTTAATTTTTTTTTTTTTTGGGACTGTACGATGAAATTATGATACCAAGCCATATAATTTTTATTATATTACGGGGAGGAAATTTAATAAACTTTCGAAAAGGAGAAAAATCAAAAAATTCGGTTAGAAAATGGTTGACTTCTACACATTTTTGTATTGATTTTATGCATATTCTCTAAAGGAACTATGGGTATATCGCGTTTCCTCGTTTTCATATTGTGTTTGTAACAGACAAAAGGCAACGAGATAGACCCATATTTTCTTTAGAGAATATGCATAGATACAATACAAAAATGTGTATAAGTCGTCCATTTTTTAACCGATTTTTTTGACTTTTCTCATTTTCGAAAGCTTATTTAATTGTCTTCCCCGTAATAATAAAATAATAATAAAAATTATATGGCTTGATATCATAATTTCATCGTACAGTCCGAAGAAAAATAAATTTTGTCATTTCATGTGTATTTTTTCACATTTCAGCCACGGTAGCTCAGCCAATCCTCAACCGATTTACAAAGTATATATGGGAAATTACAAAATTCTTTTAAAATTCCATTAAAAAAATTTTGAAAAATTTTTTTGCGAGCACATTTATGATTTTTGGTACATAGGTTAAGAAAAATATGCTGATTCGAAATCTGTTCGCGTTCACAAATTCGGATGCTGCGCACAAAAGTTATAGCGGTTTTAAATCTTGTATTTTAAATATAAATTAAATGAATTCCTATTCGTTGTAATTCGCGAATTTCTTCACAAATGGTTAAACACATTTGTTTTCTTTCCATACTTAAATCACACTGAAATACGTTTTAATAGTCGCGAAAAACAAATAGAAACATGAAGATATCGGAAAATAAAAAAAATTAATTTTTGAATTAAAACAAATTTTTTTTGGAATTTTCGATTTTTCTAAAATATACGACGCTTTCTTCTGCAAATCCTTTTAGATGATTGTTAAATATCGGTAGATTCATCTGATAAGAGTTTCGACGTGATTAATGGCTATATATGTTGCAGTTATAATACATACAAATTACCAATATTTAGAAGCATGAATTTCGGGAATTAGTTGAAATCAGATGATGCGAATGCGGTTTTCGTATAAACCGAATCAATCTCTTCCAATAATTATGAATTTTTCGATGTTTCATTTAGCGGCCAAAGTATGCCGCTCGATGCACTTTACTATGCAAAAACCGCAAAAATGGCTAAAAATGACGCAACGTGCATACGATTTTTATGCGCATCCGATTTTAGTAATCTCCTATGAAAATACACAAAAGGACACCTATTTTAAAAGGATCGGTTAAGAACCGCGGATGTGCCTCCACAATCAACTTTGGATAAAATACGCATATTATTCGCGCATCGATGTATTTTTGACCTATTTCCACACAGGTTCGCGAATTTGACAATACAAGCATAAATGCATGTAAAATTAATTCGAAGAAAACCGCGATTATTTACGCGGAATTGAACATGGATGGGCTCATTAGATCCGGCAAGTAAAAAAAATAAAATCACACGGGGTTCCACGGAATTTGAATGGACTTTCTTAATTTTAGACTCAAAAAATATGTTTTTTATAAAAATTTACGCACCAAATTTTCGTCTTTGGAACCCAATTGCAAAGAAGCTACGGTGAGCACATTCATGAGATATGCACTAAATGAAGCAAAATCACGAGTTCTACAATACTATAATTACTTTAGTCCATTATCTAGATGAGCGTCCTAATTATAAGAAAAATTCAAAAAAACACCAAACATCCGGCTTCAAAATGTCAGCATCCTTTTTGGTTGGATGCAGTGATTATATCGAAAAATCATTCATTAGAACCATGTTGTCCATGGGGTATTCTGCAACTTAGTCACTGATCACATGTGCGTGCGTTGTGTAGTTTAGCCACAAATCGGGAACGAACACAAAAAACTCGTTGGCTTCAACACATTTTCACCCATTTTTTTTCATTACCACCATCACAGCTTCCACCAAACTTATTATTTATTACCAATATTTTAAGATTTTGACAAGAACACTTCATTTTATAGAATTGAATTTAAATTATATGCAATATGTTCATATTTCGCGAGTTATAACCTTGCAAACCTCAGCTTCAAGGAATTTAAAATATTTTTGTAATTTCCCATATCTTGTTTGATATCTTGTTTTCGAAGGAAAAAAGAATAGTATAAATCCGTTAGAAAGAAATGAAGTTATACGCGTTTCAAAGTATGAAACCACGTTTTTCTCTACATTTACCGTTATAAAACCAATTTTCGAAGTGACCCAGAAAAACCAAAGGTATTTTCGTGGTCCAGGGACTCCAACTAAACGGAATAGGTACATAAGAACCCCTGAAAAAATTTATTTTTGTTTTGTATCACAGTGTTATTGTTAAAGAGCGTGGGCAACCTACTACCTAAAAGTGTTGTAACATTGTACCCATATAAATGTACCTACAGATTTAAGGAATGTACATATGAGAAGGTATGAAAAGTTCGATCTGAACAACATTTTTACATGTTATTAGATGTCCTAATTTAATTTATCGGTATTTGACATATTCAGGTATTGGTATTTTTATAGCCACAGGTTCAATACGAATAGGTAACATTATGATTTTTATTGCACCTAATTCTAATCCTGACACTTATATCAGGCATGCTAACTTAATAAATCATGTTGCTTCATTGATGTCTAATACCTCCATTCTAATTTGTATGGGTGACTTTAACCTCCCTAATATTGTGTGGCATCCTGGTGATAATTTGATTGACTTTATGCCGGGTATCAGTACTAATGGATTTGATGAGTTTTGGCATATCTTATTTGATAAATGTTTATATCAAATAAATCACGTTTTAAATGTAAAAGATCGCCTACTAGATTTGATTTTTTCTTCCACACTCGATATTTCCCTAAATAGATACTTTCCCCTCGTTTCACCTGAAGATAAATACCACCCTACACTTTCGATTAACCTTGAATTACAAAACAATTGTAATAGATCTCCTCCTGTAAATAATTTACATTCAAATTTCCACTTAAAAAAAACAAATCTTAGTCAACTTAGATCTACTTTATTCCAAATAAACTGGCTCTATAATGATGACATTAATTGTTGCGTTTCGAAATTCTATGAAAGTATTAACAGTGTTTTTTCGGCGTGTATTCCCCTAATAAAAAAATATCTCGGACGGAGGTCCTGCTTGGTTCACCCCTGCCCTGAGACGTTTGCGTAATGTTAAAAGTAGACTTTTCAAAAAGTGTAATTCTTTGCAGAACTATTCTAAATATTCTATTGCTCGAAATAGATTTAACATTGAAAACTCAAAATGTTATCACAATATCTAGTTAAAATGAAATGTACTTTTTAACGTAACACGAAAAGTTTCTAAAATTTTTTTAATTCTAAAAGAAAAGTAAAAAATCCTAGCTATTTGAAATTTGGTAGTAGAGAATCATCTGATGATTTGGAAATATCAAATATGTTTACCGACTTCTTTCAATTGTCCTACTCCCAACATACTCTTGATAAGAAATACAATTATGGCATTGATAAACTGAATCATTTCCCATGTATTACGCTATCAGAAAATGAAGTTTTAGATGGTTTAAAGTCGCTTATTGGTTCAATGCTCCCGGGTCCTGATGGTATTCCTGCATACATACTTAAATTGTATGCTACTGAGCATTACGTACCTCTAACCAAAATATTTAATAATGGTGGATACTTTCCAATACTTTGGCGATCAAGCTTTATTATTCCTCTTCATAAATCAGGGAATAGATGTTTGGTGGATAATTATAGATGTATAGCTAAACTAAGTGCAATACCTAAGCTTTTTGAACTTTTAGTATCTCGTAGGCTGTCGCATTTCACAAAATCTATAATTTCTCCTTATCAGCATGGAATTTCTAAAGGTAAATCCACAACTACTAACCATGTGGAATTTGTTAGTCACGTACATAAAGGTTTTAGCAGAAAACTTTAGTAAAGATTTTAGTATAGCTTTCGATGCTGTATCCCATAAACTCTTAATCTATAAACATGATGCAATGGGATTTCCAACATTATTTTTGAGTTGGATATCTTCGTATTTAGTTGGCCGTACGCGAAAAGTGTTATAAGAATCTTTATCTAGAAATTTAACAGTTACTTCGGATGTTCCTCAAAATAGTCATCTGCCCACTGTTTTTTGTACAATATCTTAATGATTTTCCCTCTGTCATTCGTTACGCTTAGGTATTATTATATGCTGACGACGTAAAGCTTTTTTTAAGTTGGACTTACTTAACCAAACTGTTTACCTGCAGTACGATATAAATTCCTTTGTTAATTGGTGCGGTGTTAACGGTATGACTCTCAATCTAAAAAATACAAAAAACTATCACTTTTCATATCAAATCAACTTAAAACTAATTATTTCATTGGTACCCAAAACTAATTATTTCATTGGTCGCCCAAAATATCTCAAAATAACAACTTCGACGTGGTGCAATCATAAAAGATCGATACTAAACTCGTGGAAATGCAAATATGTTTCATAATATTTCATAATTCGATTTTTCTCACCTTTAAACCTTTCCTGAAGCTCCACGAACAAGACTAAGATATAAAAAATCAGTTCAGCCGTTCTCGAATTTTAGCTAGACTAACGAAGAGCAATCCATTTTTATATATGTACTAGCTGAACCTGTGGCGCTTCGCTGCCCCTACTAAAGTTATTAATATTGGATAGTTAACGTCGAAAACTATTTGTAGGTATTTCGTAGTGTATCAGTAATAATTTCATAGCAGCCGGTCTATGTATTAGTATATTTGATTCTATTCAATAGATTACAAATACATTTTTAAATAATCTTTGAATAACGGTGGTAATATCAAAAACAAATTTAGCTTTTCTAATCAGTTGTAACAGTACAATCCACAAATATATTTTCTCCAATATTTACATGTTTTCATTATTCGTTCCAAAACCACTACAATCCTTCATTTACATTACATCAATTTTGTATGTCTTTATTCTCAACTATTTCCCCATGATATGATTGGGATCCCTTTCTCTTAACCCGATTAATATCGCTTAGATACCTGACGTATGATCCTTGTTAAGTTTGAGTTGTGTATTTTATTGCCAAGAAAAATTCACAATAATGCATTATCACATCATAATATTTTTACCTATATATAGTTTTGTTATTCTTAAGAAACCAGGATCAAGTCCGAAGATAGGATTTGTGGCATTTGAGTTAGTTATTTCCTCTATAGATCCTCGAAACTTATCAGCTATAATGATAAGCCACCACAGATTTCGGACTTTTATAACTTTTATTCTACAATCAGCATTTCTCTTTTGGATATCTCCCATATTGAATTCATAGTCTTTTTCTTCAATGGTGGTTGAATTTTTCAAATTAAAAAATCCAAAATTTTATTTTTTTTACAAATTGACAAAATGTAACAATTAAAATGTCAAAAAAATTTCATTTTACACAAATTTTCTTCCAATATGTAGATAATGGAGAGATGAAAAACAGCAGACGTTAGCGGAATTACTGAACTGGTGATTTTTATCATTACTGATAATAACATAAAAGGACCAAAAATGATGAGTCGAACATTATCGATTTGGACCAATTTTGTTAATTCCTGGTCACTTAAGATTTGTATGTAATTATCTGCGTATCATAAAAATTTTATGAGCCGATTTATTTAAGATATTCAAATATATGCATAGAAAATTAATATTAGTCCAGAGGTATGATTACTGTTGATGCTAAAAGTCCTCGTCATCGCGAAATTTTCGAAGTTTATCTTGCCTATCTTACTTATATGGATTGGCTGACTTACTGCGAAAATTTCAGTAAAATCTATTTAGCGGTTTTGTGTCAACAATCAAAAGAGTTTCCATTTTCTACATTTAGATTAATTAAATGCAGTGAGGAGCACATTTTCCCCTATTGTACCACACCAATTTTTATAGGGATGATGCGTATTTGCTACCAGTTACTCAGACAAATTTTGAAGTGGGAATCTGCAACCCTTCTTAAGATATAGGCTTAGAAAATGAATATTAGTTCTGTATACAATTACTTTCGATGCGATAACTCCACATACCCGCGAAATTTTGGAAGTTTATATAGCCTATATTATTTCCCTCGGATGGCATGATGTGCGGTAAAAATCTAAGTAAAATCTGTTCAACGGTCTTTAAGTCTAGAAACAAAACATTTTCTATTTCCTACATGTAGATTATTTAAATGTAACGGAAAGTGAATTTCCACCGATCTTATCTCGCTCATATTTTTATGAATAATGTGTATTCACTCCTACAATATACAGATACATTTTGAAGGCGTTATCGGTAACTGTTCTTATGATGGGGCCTCCTCCCCATAACGTAGGGAGAACGTACACCCCATAATCCGGATTATGGAGGGTTAGTAATGTTGGGAAACACCGGCTACAGTAAACATCAGCCGGTTAAACAATTTAAAGTTAATTAATTAAACACAACAATAAAGACAAACACAAAACATAAACATCTGGCAACTGCTTGCACTCTACAGTTCTAAATTTAGAATTACATGTATTGGATCAGATAAAGAGATGCGATTATACAGATTGTTATATATTTCACATAGTGATCTAAAGGGATTACATAACTCATAATTAGATCTCACTAAAGGAAGATAAAGCGGTATATAATTACGAGTAAGACGTGAAGGTACATTAAACTTGATTTCACCGATTAGAAATTTCGAGTCAATTTGACCGCGTAAAAGTTTTATTAAAAATATAGATCTCAGCATTAAACGTCTTCGTTCTAGTGTTGGGAGATTAATAAGTTTTAAACGATTTTCATAAGGAGGGAGTCCTTCAACTGTACTCCAAGGCAAACCTCTAAGAGCAAATAAGAGAAATTGTGTTTGGACAGATTCAATTTTTTTAGAATAACAACTGTAAAACGGGCTCCACAATATACATCCATATTCTAATGTAGGCCGAACCAGACTAACAAATAAACGTTTAGTCACATAAGGGTCGTCAAACTCTTTAGACCATCGTTTTATGAATCCTAGTAAAGATTTGGCTTTATTTACACATGACTCAATATGCAAATTAAATCGCAATTTATCATCTAAGATAACACCAAGATCAACAAAGGAATCAACATTGTCTAATTTGTAAGAGCCTATAAAATAATTGGTAGGAATTGAACGACATTTAGAAAGGCATAATTTTTTACATTTTTTAAGATTCAGTGACATACCGTTAATACTGCACCAGTATTCAAGAGAGTGCAAATCATTTTGTAGATTAAGGGCTTGATTTAGTGAGTCTAAATTTCTGAAAAGTTTTACATCATCAGCAAACATCAACACTTTAGAAGATTGAATAACTGATGGAAGATCATTAAGGTATAACACAAATAATAGTGGACCTAAATGGCTACCTTGAGGAACTCCAGAATGAACATCAATATTTCTAGAGAAAATATTATTATAAGATACGCTTTGAGTGCGGTTTTGCAAGTAGGATGAAATCCAAGTCAAAATTTTGAATGGAAAACCCATGGCGTCCAATTTAAATAATAAAAGTTTGTGTAACACCGTATCAAATGCTTTACTAAAATCAGTGTAAATTACATCTGTTTGTTGCTTTGTAGAAAATCCATGGTGTGCATGGCATGTTAATTCCATCAGATTAGTTAAAGTCGATCTCCCTTTTATGAAACCATGTTGACAAGGTGAAATTATTGGCGAAACGAAATGAATTATTCTACGTGATACTAGAAGTTCGAAAAGTTTTGGAATGGCGCTTAATTTTGCAATACCCCTATAATTTTCAATAATATTTCTGCTACCAGATTTATGTAAGGGGATAATGAAGCTAGATCTCCAGGACAGAGGAAAGTACCCTGTAGACAGCGAAAGATTAAAAATAGCAGTCAGGGGCTTATACAGTTCATAAGCACAAGTTTTCAATATATTCGCAGGCACTCCATCAGGACCTGGGGAGCAACAATACTTTATTGAAACTAAACCATTCAACACTTCATCTTCTGTTAGAAGAAAATTAGGGAAATTGTTTATTTTATCAATATTAAAAGCATACTTTGAGTTGAATGTGAGTGTAGAGTATGTACTTTGAAAGAAATCTGCAAACATGTTTGCTATTTCAACCGTATCAGCGGAATCTTTACTACCATACTTCATACTACTAGGAAATTCTCTAACTTTTCTTTTAGAATTAACAAATGCATAAAAGCTTTTGGGATTTAACAGAAGGTTTTGTCTCATTTTGGTCAGATGATTTGAATAGCATTTTGAATTCTCTGTATTGTATTTATGTCTAGCTTTAGAATAATTAGTATAATTTAACAATGTATTGTGTTTTTTAAACTTTTTAAATAATCTACTCTTAATGTTACGTAAACGTCTAAGATATGGAGTAAACCATGCTGGCCCTCGGTCCAAACTAACTTTCAGAACGGGGACTGACATTGATAGGGCATTATTTAACACATTATAAAAATATGAAACACACGAATCTATGTTATTTTCAAATTTCCAATCAGTATAAGATAATGTGTATCGCAATTTATTGAAGTTAGTCTTCGCAAAGTTTAATTTTTGAACAGGTTTCATCCGCATAGTATTTTTTAAAGAGTTATCTGGCAGTTCTAAAGTTACACATAATGTTGCATGATGTTTATCTTCAGGTTCTACAAAGGGTGAACATCTACATAATGATATGTTTGGGAAGGAAGAAAAAACAAGATCGAGAATTCTGTTTTTGGTGTTTCTTACATTATTTATTTGAAGCAAACATCGATCATATAGGGTGTCCCAAAAGGTATCCATACCAGGTGCCGAGGTTGTTGACAAAACTGGCAAATAGTCAATGTTATTCTCACCTGGAATCCATTTTATATGAGGCAAATTGAAGTCACCAAGACAAATCAAATCAAATTTAGAGGTTTGTAAGTCTGAAACTTGTTTTATTAATTGAGAATGCATTAGGTAAATGTCTACTTCAGAATTTGGAGCAATATATGAACATGTTAGAACTATTATATTATTTAAATAATTTATTTTGACACAAACAAATTCAACAATGGAATTATCCGTAGGAATACGCTCTGAGGCTATGGAGTTGTGCACAGCAATAAGAACTCCCCCACCAGATTTATTTACTCTGTCAGTTCTATAGGTTTGATATTGATCAGACAAAACTTCTGCGTCACCAATATTTGGTTTTAACCAAGTTTCAGTGAAAACAAGAATTTTGTAATCACAGCCAAAAGACTTTAAATAAACATGTTTAAGCTTAGTGTTAAGACCTCTTACATTTTGGTAAAGTATAGCTAAAGGTTTTATTAGTTTTTTGAGGCAGGCGACACAGGGGGAATAGCCTCTAGATTTACTGGGTTATTTCGTTCCCTATATACAAATTCTTTTACTAAAACACCATCAGGCCAAAAGGATCTATTTATTAAGTCTTTAAATAAATTTGACGGCACAACAATTTTAAAAGAAGATATTTCCCGTTGAGCTGAAGATTTAAATTTAAAAATTTTGTAATCGGTATTACTTAAATTTAGTTTTTTAGATTGTATGTAGTTTATAATATTCTCCACTGTAGTATTACAGTGAAGTCTTGAAATAAATATACTTCTTCTAGGAGCAACTACTATTAGTTCATTGCTGGTAGAAGGAGGAGAAGTTTCAGTTACTATTATAGATGGAGGAACTGTAGCTGATCCAACGACTATTGGCTGAACGGTAGAAGACCTTTTTGTACTTAATGGAACATGAGTCTCTGAAGACTGAATTTCGATCGAAGTACTATCAGTATTAACTTTATTTATATTTATAGGTTCTGATGAATACAGCGCGGGGACCGCTAATTGGTTTTCCGAGGAATCATTCTCAGCAATCTTGCGTGGCGGAACCACCATCGGTGAATTTAATGTAATTAAATTTTCACCGTTAGCAATAGCTGATGATTTCTTCCTCTTTGGTGAACCATCAACGTATTCAAACTTTGCAAACATTTTTTCAAAATTAACAAATTTTGATTGTACTGCTTCGAAATCCTTCTTCACTGCTGCTATTTCGATTTTATCGATGCAAGCCCAGCGAAGACCTTTGTCCCGATTTGTTATTAGGTCAAACTGTTTGCCGTTGAAACCAGCACATTTGAAATGTGCATGTTTCTCGCATAGCCAACAAGTTATTAGACGTTCAGTCAGGCTAGTAATATTACAATCCTTATATAGACAATCCATTATTAAATAATGACTAAAAATATGCTCAAGATTATTTTTTTCTATTTTATATATATAGATAGAAGAAGAAGATAGATATATATACATATATACTAGCGGGCCCGGCAAACGCTGTCTTGCCTAGCAATATTGTTTATGTCTAATTTTCGGAATTTTAGGATTGTTTTTATACCCTCCAACATACATTTCTACTACTTGTAAGATATTTGATATTGAAAATGTTCAACAGAATTGCTTATAATGTAATATTAGGAATACTTATTGAGCAGAAAATCTCTTTAATTAATAATATCAATATTGACCCAAATATTCGGATAGCTCCCATATCCCTTAATATTCGGTGTTTGGGTGTAATTTTATATTCGCCCAAGCTTCCAAATATCCCCCATCCAATAGTACCCCACATTTTTTGATGCTGTGTCCAAATCCCCCACACGTTTTTAAATCTAATTGGCTGTAATTTGGCATTTGGTTCTTATTTGGTAGAATGAATCGCACTAAAATTATCTACATTTTTCCACTCTTTGAGGTAGCTCCCATATATTCAGCATTTTGGGAAGTTTGCTCCAGTGTGGCTGTAATGTTTTATTTTGGATGATCAAAACCTCTTGACCAAAAATTAGCAATATTGGTAAAATTTTCCGAGTAGCCCCATATAATAGTATCCCCCATTGTTTGGTATTTTCTCATGTGGTGTCAAATCTTTCTTCCAAAAATTAATATATATCAATTCTCATTGTAGTAGCTATAATATACCATAACTGCATATTGAGGGGTAACACACATTTATGTGGAAACATTTCTAATTAGGTCCAAGCTCCTACATACAGGTCCCACTCCATTCTGGAATTGTGAAGACTTTGACAGAATTTTCTCATAGAGTATCCCATACAACCTGAGTGTCTATAATTTTGAACATTATTGGATCATGGACAACCTACTACCTAATAGTGTTGTAACATTGTACCAATATGGATGTCCCGACAGATTTAAGGAATATACATATGAGAAGATATAAAAAGTTTGATCTTAACAACATTTTTACATGTTATTAGATCTCCTGACATATTGAGGTATTTGTAATTTTA
>NW_026874621.1:0-16666 GCF_032173495.1 Musca vetustissima
ACTATACCACTCACCTGCTTGAAAAAAATCCAAAGAAAGACTTCCATAGACCGGAACTTCTGATATTCGTGTGTATTCGCGCTAGAATGTGTTTTTTTAAATTACTACGTCATCTTGTGATTATAAAATGCCCAAATGATCTGCAGCCACCTGCAACTTTACAAGATATTGCATTTTTTTAGGAAAAATGTCGATGCTCAGACGAGAAGTTTATTTACTATGGCGCAACGAGCCTGTGTGTACTAAAAAAATTTCTGTCATTGAAACTCATATATTTAATAATATTATTAATATCAACATGTGCAATGCTAATAAAGATCTTCTAATAAACAAAAAAAAAAAAAATAGAAAATTTGTAGCAAAATTGGCTGAGAAATGGAAATTCGACCATAGAAGCCGCCACAAATTTGAAGAAAACAACAAGGAGTGGTTAGACGGATAACTTTTATAAGTTAATCCACTGACTAATCGTGGAACACCCGATAAGAAGTTTGACGAATGCTCCAACAAAATGAAACTAAAATTTTATCCAAATGGAGTCCAATTTACGAACTATTCAGCTCAAGTGCCTTTACAAGATATGGTAGATCATATTGTTACGCGCCTCGAAGAAGCTCATTTTTCTATCAGAATTTAATGTTGCTGAACGGAGTGTGCAGAATCTCATTTCTTGCGGGCTCAAAATCGATATTGAATCTTTTATGGAATATGCTTTACAAAACGCAGAACTTTTTATCATACTGTATCCTTGGTTTTATATGCCGTGTTCCATACATAAAATCTTAATACATGGGGCCCATATAATTAAAGTATCAACACTTCAATTAGGAAAAATGTCGGAAATGGAAGCCCGGCGAAGATTGCCGCAATTTCCGTGCGCACCATACGCGAAATACATCCCGATTAAATACAATGAAAGACTTAATGCAAGCGCTTTTGTGTTAATCAGATCCCTTGATTTCAAATTTACGCAAACCACAAGCAACCAAAAAAAGAAAAATGCCCATAATGATATTTTACAACTTTTGTCAGAACATTGTGTATCCAAATCGGAATAACAAACTATTATTACAATAGTAATAATAGTTTCTTATTTCGATTTGTATTTTTTCCTGTTTTTATTTATAATTAAATTTTTGTTATGAAAACAACTGAAATATGTGAAGTCTTAATAAGGCCAAAAATATTATTAAAAAAATAATAAATAAATGTTTAAAAAAATGTTTTTATTATTAAAGTTTAATATATTCTTGGCCCCAAAGAATGAGAAACATTAAATATACTAACCTCATCATGTTTTCCTGAATGAAATAAACAAAGTCTAAAAAAATGAAAAAAATTGCAACTTTCAAAAAAAAAAATATTAAAATATATAAATACATTAATTTTTTTTGTTTAACTCTGTAGCTTAATCTATTTTCAACTAAAAAAAAATATTACAAAAAATAAAATACAAAATCCCTAAGCGCTATTAATTAAACGCCGCTAGATGAGCCTTTTCGCCCACTGTGCGACGTTTCTCTTTCGACATCACTTCGCATCGACATCGACATCACTTCGACACTGATTTGGTATTCTGTAACACTCATGCGACGATGTCGACTATTTATCGATAATATCAATGAAAACAAAAAACACATCTCTAAAAATGTGGTCAGCTGTTTATTTTGTTGCATATTTTTGGGCAAAAACGTGTTTGTATCCTTCACCGCACTGTGGCACAGGGCATTATGTCTTCATACATGTTTTTGCAACATCCAAAAGGAAACGAAATATACCCGTAGTTACTTTTTAGTACATAGATAGAATTACTTTTTGAGTCGCTTTATGGATGCCCCTCCATCCATGTATTATTTTAAACAAGTTGCATGCCACCATTATGATCCGAACGGGATGAAATTTGGAAAATTGCATCCAATTGGGATGAAATTTTATTTGGCGCATAGACGATTCCTGTTGACATTGGTCAAAATCAATTCAGATTTATATATAGATCCCATATATTTTTCTTTATTTACACTTTATTTTGCATTACGTATTGAATAGATTGTAGAATGATGTATCCTGTTCTTGTCCGGTCATGTTTTTTTTTTAATTTCTTAAAAAAAATTGTTCAAACACTTCAGTCGTCAACAAAAATTATGACGAAGAAATATTCGACATCGTCGTCGTCACACATTGTTACGGAATACCAATAATGTTTCAATAGTTATCGATAAATGTCGACTACGACATAGGGAATACCAATTTGCAAAAGACGACTCTCTTCGACGTCGTTTTGTGTCGACGACGACATACGGAATAGGGGTGATTATTTGAAAATGACATAATCAAATATAGATTTGCTGCTTTTGCCACCATCGATTTAGCAAATGAGACTACCTTTAATAATTATGCCATGATCGAAAGTATGCGATAATGAAATATACACCTCTTTATTCTGAGGAATTATAGTGGTTGTACCGCGTATTTTCTTTAGAAGTTCTTTAACAATATGATAGCAATCATACGATGAGAAATTATGGAAAAAATAGGAATGAATTTGGGGATAACATAGTTCAAGATACACTCGTTATGTGCAGCCCCTCTATATTGACCTGTGATATGACAATGGTCATGGATTTTATCTCAATGTTGCATCCTATGAGCTTGTTAATAGTGTCATAGGTGTATTTATATTTAAATACTTATGGTAAATATCCCTACATTCATAATATAATTGTTCTACAAAATTTTGAGCAGCGTCCTCGCCTAAATGTATAAAAAATCTATCATCAATTATAATATTGTGTCAAATATTCTTGTTGTTGCTGTTAATGTTGATATTGCAGTTGATATAACTGAAATTACTGATGATAATACCGCTGTTGTTGTTCATACATTTGTGTGTTAATATCCGCTCTTGGGGTTGCTGATGTGGGTGGTGATTGCAAAATGTAATTTTAATGCTAAGCTTTTGAAATTGGCAAAAATTTTTATATAAAGATCTGTTAGCCAATTTGAAATCTATGCGAATCTAAAAATGTATATTATTAAATATTTTGTTATCCATATCAATTGTATGCGATAATTAAAATATATTCTTCTTTATTCTGAGGAATTATAGTGATTGTACTATGTATTGTTTTACAAGTCAGTTGTACGATGATAAATTGTAGAAAAATGTATTTGGATTGGTAGGAAAATATAGGGGCATTTGTTTTTAATATTTTTCGGGATTACATTTTTATAAAATAGATAGATGATATAAAAGAAGAATAGCTTCTAAGATGTTAACGAAACAGCTCCCAATTTGAAGAAATGTTGGAATTTCTCTTCATTTCATTTTTTTAATTTTCATATACGTTAACAAATTTCACATTTTTATTAAATAAATAACAATTCACCCATTGGATATGTCTACATCACATGCATACATCACTACAAACATCTTCTGTATATATAAAATATATGAAAGATACTGTAATCATATAACTTAAGACCACCTTTTCGTTTGGCAACCTCGTCGCGATTGGTCATCAATTATGGTGTGCTCCGTAACCAATTTTAAAAATATTAACATTTTCTTATAAAATGCATACCCGTGTATAAAAATTTGTTTCAATTTGTTTTTGAACAATATTTGTGCATATTGTACCAATTGGTGTTGTGAAATCTTTTTGATTAGTGCAAAAAAATATTTTCAATCTTGTTAACCAGAGATATGATATCTAGATTGACGCGGATGTTCTCCGCGAAGTGATAGCACGTCTTACTTATTTGCTGTGCATTTACACACTAATTTATTAAAATAAAAAGTGATCCTTAAGAACAAATGATTAAAATATGTCTTAACCTATATTAGACTAATGTGTAAAAGAGAGAGAGAGTGCATCTGCCATAACACACGGAGTGGACACACACTTTACTTTATCTCGCATGTGGCAAGCACGCTACACATGCTTATCAGTCTGTAGTGAAAATTACTCCCCGTAATCTCACCCAAACATACCACATGTGGTAATAGAAAACTCCTATCTTATTCTTGTGTACAAATATTCAAACAAAATAATCTCTTATCTCAAGTGGACTGTAGACAATAACTAACTGTTTAACTAAATGCACACAAGAGACCCACAGCAAGACATTCACTATCTTTATTTAATGAAAACCATGTTCGCTACGTGAACATCTTGCGGCCAAAAAATGAATTTAAAAATATAATATATGCCAAAATATAAAAATTATAAACTGTAAGAATAGTAAGAATTTGATTATAAAGAAATTTAAAAACAGCTAGGTGATCGCATCCAGGTACCACCGCCATCTTTCCAACCAGCTTCATCTATTGGCACCCCCACCTTTGTCGACCGACCTCTTCTTCCAGGCTGAACCATTGAACACAATCCTCATCAGCATCTCGGAATTTTTGCCCCCTCGCTTTATATTTAAGGCTGGACCATCGGCAATTCTCTTCCTCAGCATCCCACCGGCCACATCTTCCATCAACTGCTCGCTACGGTTGACCGTCTTCTTCATCTTCCAGGGCGGCACATCCACAAACCTCCTCATCGCAGCAGTATAGTCGCTCTTTCTTGGCGGCTCAGCATCTTTGATCGCTGTCTTCGTCTTATTGACTTTTTTCTGCTTACCAACCGTGGTTCCACTTTCAACTTCCAGACCGCATTTCCAGGCTTATGTATCATACAGCCTTTATCCATGGCGCCAAAGTCTGCTCAATTCATTCTACATTATTGGCAAAAAATCTTCTTTTGATTGGTCATCTTTGTCCACAGGCTCCAACTTCCTGGCCGCTTTACCAGGATTTATAGCTGCGATCTTCATGAACTGTACATCTATAATTAACGGCCTTTGCATACAAACCCAATCATCTTGTGTTGTCAGTTCATCGTCATTGTCCGCCTGCTTCATCTTCATATCTGCAACATAATTATCAACTGGCGGTTCACATTTCTCAGGCATTATTTCTGGATTGACTTCTTCTAGCAATATCATCCACATCTTTCGAAGTAGTTCCCAATTCGCTATTTCATATCGATCATTTACTTCTTTTATCTTTTAAATAATATCTCTATTCTCCGGATACTAAATCCAAATATGGAGACACGCGCCTGTTAAATCTGAACTGTAGCTCTTCCAGTCGTCCTCCAAACACTCCAACAAATCCACATTAGTTTCGAAGCTCAATTCATTGAGACTTCTTTCAAATACAAAGTTTAAAAGTCTTCTCTCCTCTTCGGTCGGTGCCGAGTTTTCTATCGATTCGTCCTCCAGAGAATATGGCCCCATAGCCGCATCCCTTTCTGATTCCCTTTTGCCCAGAATTGAGGCCCCCTCGATGTTTTGGCTCGCCGTTACCGCAATTTTCCTCACCGCAGTCTCCTTTTGATTCGGCATTCTGAAGGTTTGCAATGCACTGCATCGTACTTCCATTGCATCTCCTTCTTCTTCTCTGCTACGGAAATGATGTCTCGCCTTCATTCCCTTCTTCCTTGCCGCAGTCTACTTTTGACTCAGCATTTTATTTTTCCAATTGTTTTCTTTCTGTAGATTTTTCACCAAGCTGACAGAATTTCCTTGACTGTTAAGGAAAATTCTTCATCATATCTTTCTTTACTATCGGTCACTGATCCGGCTCGAAAGACCAATGTTAAGCAGGGATCTGATATCTAGATTGACGCGGATATTCTCCGCGGAGTGATAGCACGTCTTACTTATTTGCTGTGCATTTACACTCTAATTTATTAATGTAAAAAGTGATCCTTAAGAACAAATGATTAAAATATGACTTAACCTATCATAGACTAATGTGTAAAAGAGAGGGAGAGAGAGTGCATCTACTATAACACATGGAGTGGACACACACATTTCTTTATCTCACATGTGGCAAGCACGCTACACATGCTTATCAGTCTGTAGTGAAGATTACTCCCCGTAATCTCACCCAAACATACCACATGTGGCAAAGGAAAACTCCTATCTTATTCTTGTGTACAAATATTCAAACAAAATAAAATCTTATTTCAAGTGGATTGTAGACAAAAATCGATCCCTGTTTAACTTAATGTTCTCTCTTTTACACAAGAGACCCACAGCAAGACATTCACTATCTTTATTTAATGAAAACCATGTTCGCTACGTGAAGAATCTAATTTCTAATTGTTAACTTCTTTTTTCTTTTTCCAGTTTGTTCCTTTTGTTACATTCATAGTTGTTGTAGCATATTTTTTTCGTTTTGTTAGTTGTCATTACAGTTGCCAACACTTTGTTCTTATAAAAATGTTAAAGAATTGAAATTCTATATATATGCCATGTTCTGACGGGCAATCGAACAACGTAGTTCGCTCTCAGAATTACGTACATGAATGAACCCGTTCATACAACACTATTTTTTATTTCAATATTTTTGTTTCATCACATATGGATTTAAAGAAAGAAGAAGTCGGGAGAAAGAGAATCATTTGATTCTCTTTCTCCTGACTATAGTATGAACCCATATCTAATATATCCATATATATTCACTTTTAATTTATGTTTTCCATTTTTTCTTAAAATATTGTTGTTTTCATACATTTTTATATTTTCTAAATTCAAATGTCACATATAAAAATGTGGAGAATTTTTTGCTTGAATTTCCCCAAATTTGTTTCTTGTTTTGTACGCTAATTAGAACCAAGGGGAATGGAATGCATATTGCATTATGTAGATAACAAAATATACATCATGCTGCATCAATTTTACTAAAAATGTTTAAAAATTTTATAAATATTTTTAAGCTGTCAAAATTAATTTAGTTTCGATAAATGCTCTCAATTGTTAGGGATGGTACAAATTTCTTGGTTATTCAGAGAGTGATTCGAATTGAACAATGTACAAAAGTCGGTGTTCGCTCAGAAAATTTTGAATGGGGAACCAAGTAATTACTTCATAACTAAGGGTCGAACATCGAATGAGAGAGCGAACAACGCTCGTCTGTAGATGTCAATATTTGTATCATCATTAAATAATAAAAAAATAATAGTAATTAATGTCATGTCCATACGAATTGTGTCACATTGTTGCAGATAATGATTTATTTGTAACTTGTTGGTTTTGCCTTAATCAAAGGCACGCCCTGATTAATGCAAGAGTCGTAGATACTATTAGAGAAAATTTTGGTAATCGTTGGTGCAGCGTACATTGCAGAAATGTCTCTTGTTAGCGATTCGTGATTGCTTTGCTCATTATCGACCTTATTTGAGAATTTTACTTCATAGTTCGAAAAGAGCGAAGATCTGGAAGAGTTTGGATCATCACCGTCAGGACAGAAACGCAAAAGGTCTAAGAAAAAAGCGGCAGGTAAAACTTTGCCTAGTCATAAAACCTCAGTTCCTACTGGAAGTACGAACAGTTTCTGGTAGTGTCATAGATACAACTGAAGCTGTTTGTGGCCAGTCGTATGCCAGTGTTGTGACGGAGGCAACTGCTGAAGCCAGAGAGGATATATTGGAAGCAGCAATAACCCTTGAAACTATGAGTGTTGCTTTCCCCAGTCTGTAAAAAAACGATTCTTATGTATATCTAATGCCGCAATCTTCCCAAAGACCACTAGTAACTCCTTCGGACATTAAAATTGTATTGGGTTTGCGCCTGATATAAATTACTACAGCAGTTACGACTTACCTGCAATTATTTCTGCGCAGAAGAGTTAAAAGGGCAGATATCTTATCTTAACTATCGCGATCAACACTGAAATACGCGATCAACACTTAGTGTTTTATAATGAAACTAAGGAATACTGTTCTAAAGCATATATGTATTTATTGCATTAAAAACAGAAGTCCTTGTGTGTGGTTTCCAACGTTGTGTAAAATATGCGTACAGTTTTGGATCCATACTAACAAATTTTAGCATTATTTTGCCACAAAGTTCATTCTTCACCATACTTATTCCTTTTTGTTTCTACATGGTATGTTATATACACAAATTCCATGTGTTTGGTTTCCAACGATGTGTAAAATAGGCGTACAGTTTTGGACCCATACCAACAAATTGTAGCATTATTTTGCCACAATTTTCATCCTTCATCATACATATTCCTTTTTATATCTACATGGTATATTATATACATTGTCTTATATACAAAAACCTATGTATATAAAGGAATATTCTATTGTTGGTCGAACAAGACTTATGTATAAGCGTATGGTCAGCGTTTTATGAAGCCTAATAATGATTAGGCTTTGTTTATACAAGACTCTGTATGTATATTGAAACGTAGTTTACCGTCTACAATAACTCCACGATCAAGAAACGAAACCATGTTGATAAGGTGATATTATAGATCTAGAAAAATTAGTGAGACAAGAACCTCAAAAAGTTTATGAATTACACTAAGTTTTTCAATACCTCTATAATTTTCAATTGCACATCTGCTATCACGTCTATCTATATTTATATTATCTCCTAATAAAAATTACGCGAAAAAAGGTACTGGCCTTAAGCCCAAGCTATGCCTAAGGATTCGCCTCTCCCAAATGTGCAGCCTCTCCATTTGATGGGAAGAGATATCAAACCAAACAGGGGAGGCATACCCAATTAGTGGCCTCATTACTTACTTTTAGATAAGTAGCCTAACTTTAATGGAGAGTCCACCAGTTGCTTTTGAGTAGGTTCATACTGCGCGGCGCTGCTGTTTAAATATTTCTCCTTTCGTTATATGTTTATTCCCTCACATATATGGACATTTATATGCAAGTTTGGATGTATTCAGAGAGTTGATCCAAATAGTCATTAGGTCTGTCATTAGTATACACTGCATGAGCTTACGCTGCAGCGACAAATATATCATCTGCCTGTAGCTATTGCATTTTGTTATAGTAATTTCCCTTTTCCATGAAACCGGAAAGGTTTTAGGCATTTATCCTATCGCCATATATTATCCTCGCATATGTGAGCTACAATAGCAGTGAGGTTCGCTGCAAATGAAACTTGTTAGCCCAAGGTCATGTTAGCTTTGGGTGCTACCTTTGTCGTCAAAACAGCAGCATATGAGATATCCGTTTTGTACCTTGTCGCTGTTAACTGGAATGCCTTTGGTGTTGAGCTATGAGCTTTTGGCAGACTGGGCAGTCTGGCGAATTCGCCAAATCTCCCAATTTTTTGCAATTCACACAACCAAATGTGAATACAGGTTTCATCTCAATCTTACCGGTAGTTGGATTTGTCGCAGCTACCATTTTTGGCTTTCGAACCCCTGATGCGATTTTGCATTGGTCACATGAATGTTTTTCAATGCACTAGGTTTACGTCAGTTCCGCAAGTCAGGCCTTAACGTCCACCACTTCGTAATTACTTTTTCAACAGCAGCTAGGGCCATTGGCGGCTTCCAACTTCATCGATCTTTGCGATGTTTACGTTTTTCTTCTCACGGGAGTTTGACACCACTGATTAACAATCACTAGTGTTGTCAAATTCAGAGCCTGCTTCTAGGCTCTTAACTGTCGCCGTGTCGGAGACACACTCCATCTCTTTGGCGTGGCTAATAATATTAGCTGATACACCAACCATCTCCATAGTGGCTTTAGTATCGTTGGCCACTACGTTGCCAACCACAATTTTGCCAACTGTTAACATCTTTGTTTACCCAACAGCAACACAAAAAATGGCCAAAGTTCAAGTTTGAAACAAAAGCAAGTGATCGGTTTTTTATTTTTAACTTTTTCCCCTGAGGTCTGATCACACAGCCCAACACTGAATGATCATAAGATTCCCTACAACCATGCTTCATAGTAGTAGGATTGCGAATTGATAAAAGTTCTTAAAATTTTTACGGAGACTGTTTCGCATATTAAAATTACTTTTAGAGTACAGCATTGAGGTTGAGTTGGAAATTCTTATAAGTTATAACTACGAAAGGTACTAAATGGTATTAAATATGATACAATTTGGATCGCTAAGATGCTGAAATTTATGATTAAAGTTACTGTTGGAGTATAGAATAGAGAATGTTTCGGAAAATCGTACTTACGTCTACGAAATTTAATAAATAGTAGGGGAGAGGGGGCACCTTTGAACACTTTTTGCTTTCAAGCCTTACAAAATTTTTTATTTTATAATTTTTGGTTTCTTATAAATTTTAACTAATAGGTACATATGTAACCTTTAAAATGAATATACATATGACATACTATAAGCTTTATAAATATATGTTATTACTGTTTTAGTGGACGAACTCAAAGTGTTCAAAACTGGCAACCCCCCCCCCCCCCCCCCTCAGGCGGGCAGCGTTGAACAGGGATTGTCATTTTTTAAAGATATGGTTTTTTACAGTGTTTATGTTCAAATATGTATGTATTTTATTCATACATATCAGAAATGCATGAATTCATTAAAAAATATATAAAAAATGTTCAAATGTTAAAAAAAGTTATTAAAACATAAAATGACTTAAAAACAAAAATTAATATGGTGAAAAATACAGTTAATTTCGTAATTTTATTAGCCCATTTGAAGAAATCGAAGCCAAAAGTTAAAAACTCCTTTTTTACTCGAGTTTAATGGGCATGTTCAAAGGTGCCCCACCCATGGCATTTTACGGAAATTTAAAATAACTTTTTTTGTAATAAATATATATGAAAGAAATTACATTAGTTATGTTTGAAATGATTGTTGGAATGCAAAAAATTTGTTTGACGAAAACTATCACAGAATTATTCCTGCGCCCTTACAACCAAATGAATAAAAGTTTACAATGACACTGAGAAAACATGGTCACCCATGCACAATTTTTCGACAACTGAAAAAGCAAGCCAAAGTGGTTTACGCATATAGAGAACAAGATTGCCATATACAAAAATGTGGCTGCGGGTCGGAAAAATATTAAACGAAGATTTTATGAGCGCTGTTCAAAGGTGCCCCACGTTCAAAGGTGCCCCCCTCTCCCCTACTAAATTTTGTACAATTTGGATGTTGGTGAATGGAGAAAGCTGGAATTCTTAAATGTGGACTTAAGATTATTATTGGAGTACATGACTGAAATAGTCATGGAAATTCGTATTTGTGGGTACGAAAAGTACTAAATTTGGTACAATTTGGACTTTGGTGAATGGGTAGAACTGGAATCCTGAAAGTTGCAACTAAGATTACTGTCGGAGTGCAGGATTGAGGTAGTTTTGGAATATTGGTACGAAAAGTACGGAATTGTATCAAATCTGGTACAATTTGGATTTTTGTGAATAGATAGAGCTGGAATTTTAAATTTGGACTTACGATTAATATTTGAAAGCAAGATTAAGGTAGTATTAGAAATTCTTACTTATGTGTATGAAAAGTACTAAATGGAATAATGATTACTGTTGGAATGCAGAACTGAGATGATGGGGGTAATTTTTAAAAGTCATAGGTATGTGAAGTAAACGGTACTAAATTTGGTACAGTACTAAATTTGGTACAAGTTGGATATAGGTGAACAGATAGTGTTAGAATCTTGAAATATGGAATTATAGTTATTGTTGGAGTGTATATATGAGGTAGTTTAGGAAATAAGTACTTATGGGTACTAAGTGATACTAAATTTAGTAAAATTTGAATTTTGAGCGTAGAATTGAGATATGTAGGTAGTTTTGCAAATTCGTACCTATATGTACTAGTGTTGGGCAATATAGTTCCTTAAGCGGAGCGCTCTTTCTAGTTCCTTTTCGAAAAAGGAACTATTTCCTTAATATAGTTCCTTCGCTCCATATAGTTCCAATGTGTTGTGGTTCGATGGTTTGATCGTTCTTTTGTTTGGATTTGCAAAAAAGGATCGTGATGCTTCTGAGTGAAGAGGAAAACAAAAAGACAGGTAATATTATTGGTGTTTTCTTAATTTATTTTATAATTGTTTCTTTTTTATTTTATTGTGCAGGCCAGTATGTACAAATAAGGGGTGAAAATAATGTCGCATAAGACATCGGATGAAATATACACATTGGAACTATATTTGTACGAAGTTTGTGTTATCCCAAATCCGATTGTATAAAACTGGCCGAACGTCATTCTTGAAAAAAATCGGTGGCATGTCCAAAATGTTAATGTTCAGTGCACACATCGATTAACTTCCTCAGACGATGTTGAGAAACGTAATGATGACATGTATATTATTATACCCTCCACCATTAGATGGACTGTATATTAAATTTGCATCTCATTGTGGAGGGTATAACAAGTTTGGCCCGGTCGAACATAACGACTTTTTTACATGTACTGAAAATTCCTTTATAAAACGAATATACCTTTATATGTAGAATGAACATCGGCACTAGCCTTCACATGATATATCTAAAGTCGAAACGATTGAAACAATATTTAAATAAAACTTGAATTAATTTATTTTTTCTGTTTTAATTTAGGTAAATAATAGGCATAAGTAAAAACAATCTTATAACTAGAAAATAAAAAAGGAACAAATCGTCTTCAGAGGTACTGTGAAAATATTATTAAATATATAAAAGGTAATTAAATTCATAAGTAAAAAATCTTATAACTAGAATATATATACAAGGAACAAATGTTGTTCAGAGATACTTTTGTAAATATTATGTGTTATACACGTCAGTCAATATTTGTTTTGAAGAACAAAATAGTTAAAAATTTTAAATCCTACATGTTACTGTGAAGGAATACCAGTTTATTAACCTTTGTTGGTTTTAATAAAGTGCGCCTATCACTTACAATTTGTCCTGTGGCTGAAAAAATCCGTTCGCAGGGTACAGATGTGGCTGAAATGCACAAGCGTCGCAAAGCTATAACATAAACTCTAGGATATATATTCTTCCGTTCTTGCCACCATTCCAACGGGTTATTTTTCCTACTAATATATTCCTCATTGAGGTACTTATCGAACTCTCTAATTCCAGCTGCAGTGTTATTTTCTGGCCTTATTGTCCTATTGACATCATCATCAAATAACTTCCAAAAGTCCGGCTCAGAAACATTTTGTGGATTCATGGCAACTTCTGTTATATTGTTATCTGAATTTGGTAATTTCACACTGCTTATTTTTTTCCTCAAGTTTTTAACGGCTGTTTCATATAGCGCGACGTTTCTGAAAGCTTTCCTTTTGAATCGAGGATCCAAAATGGCGCTTTCAGCGTAAAGAACGTTTTTCTCATACTCGCCAAATCGGGAAGCCATGTCTTGTTTTAAACCGGTGATCATTTGATTTATTTTCTCATTAGTAGAAAATATAGAATCAATTGTTTGGTCTAAGATGTTAGAGAGTATCAATACTTTTGAAAGAGTTATACTCTTTTCCGCAGAAACTTCTACCGTCATTTGATAAAATGGCTTTAGTATGGGGAGCAGTTCTTCAACAGTCGACCATTCTTCGAATGTTAAGTTTAAATCAGGCCGTGACAATGACAATGTTGTTATAACAGCATTTTTTTAAATTATGAATTCGTTCTAACATTTCAAATGTGGAGTTCCATCTTGTCTCCACGTCTTGCTTCAATTTTAAAATGGGAAGCTCCATTATTTTTTGAGCATCAGCCAATCTTTTCCATGCGATTGGACTCTTGTGGAAAAATGTAACGACATTTCGTACTTTTGTTAATATTTCATTTATATGTTTAAATGAATTTTTGACCACAAGATTTAAAGAATGTGCGAAACATCCAATCCAACGCCACTTTCCATGTCTGATAGCTGCAACGACATTCGCAGCATTGTCAGTAACGACCGCAGATATTTTATTTGCTATACCGAAATCTTCTACCACATCCTTTATGGCAAGCGAAATGTTTTCCGCAGTATGTTTTCTTCAAATTCTATACAGGATAACAGATTTGTTCTCAGCTCACTTCCCTGTATAAAGTGTGCTGTTATGGCCAAATAACAACAGTTGGCCCTGGATGTCCACCCATCCGTTGTTATGCACACAGCAGATGCATCCTGGAGTTCCCTTTTTACATTGACCAGAATTTCATTGTATGTGATATCCAATAAATTGTTGGATAATGTTTTCCTGGACGGTAAGGAATAATTAGGGCATTGTGAAATGAGAATAACTAAATTTCTAAATTCGGGCTCCTCTACAATTCGAAAAGCATGGTGACCTTTGGCAATAATTTTTAATACCTGACGGTCTATTTTTTGGACTTTACGGATTGGTGGAGGCCTTTGTATATATTGCGTGATGTTCGGTTGTATATTTTGTGCACTGGTAGACGGTTGCAGGTCCCTGGTACTGAGATGTACAGAGCTGGACGGCGTTTGCGCGGCACTGGTGGAGGGAAGTACTGTCTCAGAGACTTCTACTGGGGCTTGCCTTTCTATATTGAGTGGCATAAAAGGGTGCTTTATATGCCTGCTGAGATTCCCATGAGATCCTGAAGCAATGCTCAGCGAAGTTTTACAATATTTACATATAGCCTTTTGTGAGCCATCTTCATCGAAGTGCAACCAGATGGCACTGGTCTTGGCTTTTCTTGACATTATTTCTGTAACATTTGTATAAAATACATTATTTTATAGTTATATCAAACTTATCTTTTGTGACGGCATATAACATACACATTTGTGGAAAACGAAATTAATTTTATAACAAAGTTTTTGTTGTAATTACCAATTTTTTCAACCTAAATTTAGTTTATGTATATATATTTCTTGATTTAATTAAATATATTTCTTGTTTGTTTTCTATCGGTTTCTCAATTCACGACAGTTGGCTTTTTGAATGTTTGAACAAAAATAACGAAGGGAATACAAGTTCAGTAGGAACTATATTTCTACATAGTGGCATCTCTTCCCTTCTATAAAACTGAATGACGAATTTACGTCAACATCACATTTTTTATCAGTATGGCAGCATCAGCAAAAAATGAACTAGAATGAAATGAGATAATTCAAAGAACTAGGCGACCAAAAGGAACTACATACACAAAAGGAACTAGATTATGGAAAGAGTCGGATATAGTTCCAATAGTTCCTTTCTCGGAATAGTTCCTTTGAACTAGTTCGTTCCGGAGTGACACAACTCTAATATGTACTAAATGGGACTATATTTGTTACAATTTGATTTTGTGTGAACGGACAGAACTAGAATCCTGAATTTGGAGGATTAGGATTGAAGCAATTAATTAATTTGTACTTATGGGAACAAAAATTACTAAATGGTACCAAATATTGTACCATTTGATTTTGGTGATTGGGCTGGAATTCATAAATTTGGGATTAAAATTACTTTTTGAATGTGGATGCAGTTTTGACAATTCGTAATAATGTGTACTAAATGGTACTAAGCTTGGAATAATTTAGATTAGATCGAGCTCAAATTAGAATTAAAATTACTCTTGTAGTGTAGTATTGAAATATAAAGTAGTTTTGGAAATGAATTCGTGTATGTACGAAAAGTAACAAATGGTATTAAAATTGGTACTATTTTGATTTGGTTGAACGAATAGAGACGAATATTATTTATTTGTTTTGTATTCCATTTCCGTTTACAAAGTAGCGGACATTTCGTTTGTCGTGTTATAAAATGTAATGTAGTCGAAAAATCTATCGTTAGAATGCGCATTTTAAATGAGCGTGGTTATGGCATAACCAGCAAGTGTTTAATCGCTCATTAATATTTTTAATATTGCAATCTTTGCATAAACATGCCATTATTAAAAATATAAATGAAATAAAATGCCCGAAAATAGGTTTTAAAATACACAGTTTAGTAAAATATAAAAAAGTTGGCAATGCTATAATATAGTGTTGCTAACTATAATTAGAAAATATATATGAAGCAAGCATTTGTTACTGAAGAGCATTCTTTTGAAACACTCAAAAAACAAATATTTGCGAGCATTCGAGAATTTTTGTCTTCATTCGTGAGCAAATGTCAGAAAAAATTTCAACCACCAAACGAAAAGAACGATTGTTGTTGTGTGCTCTTATACGTTTGTTATGTGAGTGCGAATATTCGTTTGGTAAAGAATTGATAGCGATAAATTTATTCGTAAAATGAGCCCAAAACGATAAAGAACGTATTTTGAATCTTTCGCGAGCGAATTTTGCGCACTGATATAAAGAATTAAGCAGAGTATTCACATTACTCGTTTTTATACCCCCTTACAACACTGTGATACAAATGGTGCACCAAAGAGTGAAATTTAGGCCGAATGGCACATTTTGCACAAGATGCTGAAGTTAGGATAGCCTAAGGTGTGCCAAAACATATGGGTTATACCAGAAAAAATGGACCGATATTTATAATTTTTAGTGTAGACATATGTTACACAATAAGAACCCATAGCACAAATTTCAGCGAATTCGCTTGATAGTCGGTTCAAAAACCCCAAAATATGGAAATTAAGTGGTACCATTATATGGGGGATGTGCCTAAACGTGGACCGATATAGTTCATCTTCGAATTTGACCTGTCTGCAGACAAAAGACAACTCTATGCAAAATTTTGGGCGATAGAGATATCGTCATAAAATTTTACGCTGATAGAGAATATTTATTCTTTATAGGGTTGAAAAGGTGTTTATTTCGATGAGTTAGAAACGGAAAAACTAATTTAATATACCCTCCATACATGTACGCGGTTATTGATCGTAGGGTTAAGTCGGTTCACATATAACAACATATCGCATATTTAATTTGGTCTGATTTCATGTCAATGGTCTTTAAAAAATGCAAGGCCTCTTAG
>NW_026874622.1:0-16910 GCF_032173495.1 Musca vetustissima
AGTAAAATTGGAAAAAGTCACGAAATTTAAATTTTATTGTCAAAGATTAATTATTTATGTATGTACTTTAGGCGGATTAAAAATTACAACAATTTGTATTGACAGTCAATGTTACAATCGACTGGGTCGATGCGACTACTTAATACATCTACCTTGCACATACTGTTATTTTTATTAAACATATTTTTTTCTTTTTGTCATCTATTTTAATTTTCAAAATCTGACTTGTTACCTGTGTATCATTCATAAAAACGACTTTGGAAGCATATTTTTCAAAAATTTTCCAACGAGACTATTTTAACCACTGTGTATTATTGAATTCATCTTTAGTGCTTGGCTTTAATAATACATGCTTGTATCTTCGTTTGTATACTTGTATTTGTTTAAGGAATTATGGACATTTATTGCTTTTGTTTTTGTTCTGCTTTCCCTCCCCACCAACCAACACTTTGTCTTCTTCATCCAAACAATCGCCTTCTCTTACATTTGCTATGTGATATCCTTGTGTGTATCATTACGAAACCGAGTGGCCAGAGGCCTTTATTGCCCAATGGACGGCAATAGAATCTTCGTTTAAATATTAAATTGAATTCTTTTGGAAAAATGGACAAATACAATGATTTAGAAGCAAATATTTGTAGGATTAATTTCAATTCAATGAAATGTGGTGGTTGATTTAATGTTAGGATGAATAAATTTTCTTACAAGGAAGTTCATTAGAATCGAATTCAGTTTATCATTTGCCTTGGAAAGTGAAATGTGGTGACATATTTACCCATAAATATGCTTTTGTCTGGTGAGAAAAACAGTAAAGAAGATTAAACAATTTGCTGTCGAATATAATTCCTTAAATACCTTAAAGGTGTTTCGACATAAGGGAGGAATAACTACCTGTCATTTACAGGATTTACAATGAGGATATGGACCTCGGATTCAAAACAAAAGTAAACCTTTAAAAACGCCATTGAAAGTATGGAGGATGTCGAAATAGTGTGGTTTAATGTGAAAATATTAAAATTTTTGGTCCGTTGTTATCTATTCTATTTTAATTTTATTTCAATTGCTGGATTTACATTATACCGAAAAACCGATTGCCGATAAGATTAATGACACATACATGACAATGTTAATGTTCAATATTTTCCTGCGGACAATAATAATGGTTACAAAACGTCATAAATGTACATATATACTGGAATATATAAAAGATGTTTCTACGGAAGGAGCATACTGAATTGGTTTTGAAGGTTTCAAAAATAAATTTTAGTTGGTATATGGGATTTTGGAATGTGGGATTTTCAGTGTTTCCGATTATGTCGGACAAAGAGAGGTGGGTGCTTAATAGAACATAGTGCCACTTCGATTTCTTTTACATTTTGTTTCTTTCTAGAATTTATTTTTATACCCTTCACCACACTGTGGTACAGGGTATTATGTCTTTGTGCATATGTCTGTATCAGATCAAAAATAATCGAGATAGACCCATGGTTCCTTTTGAGAATATGCATAGAATCACTTTCTAAGTCGATTTATGCATGTCCGTCCGTCCTTCCGTCCGTCTGCCTGTCCATGTTAAATTGTAAACAAAGTACAGGTCGCATTTATGATCCGAATTGGATGAAATTTGGAACAGAAATTGGGAAAAATCGGTTCAGATTTATATTTTCGTCCGATTTAAGGTAAATGGTGGACCAAAGTCCCTATATATCTTTCGATTTGCACGAAATTTGCCACAACGTACTAAATTAAGTCTAGAATGATGTTTTCTAAGTTTCGTGAAAATCGGTTCAGATTTAGATATAGCTCCCGTATGTATTTTCATCCGATTTAAGGTAATTGGTGCACCAAAGACCTTATATATATATATATATATATAGTATAGGGTACAGAATTAAGTCTAGAATGATGTTGCTAAGCTTCGTGAAAAGATCCAGCTAGGCCGATTGACACAACGTACTGATGTTACAAAAATTAGTCTCTGGCAAGTTTCCCCGAAATCGGTTCAGATATAGATTTATAACAAAACGCGTCTTCTGTTAGGATACATATGTAAAATATAGCCAAAGTGGTGAAGGGTATCATATATTCGGCCCAGTGAGACTTTACTACTTTCCTTACTGGTTTTTGGTATGAAGAATTGCTGACGATACAATGCGCCTTGAATATGCATGATTTTGTATGTTTATACCATTTACTGGGATGTTTGTATCGCCATTGCCGTATCGAAAATAGTATTATATAAATTGAGCAAAATATAAAGATATCACAAAAGAAAATTATCAAAGATTTTCTAATAAGGTGGGTTAAAAAATTGTACATTGAAAATATAAAATTAATCTAATTTAATTATTTTTTATTTAGTAGGTTGTAAATAATATAAACGAGCGAAATTTTACAATATCGTTGGTGGATTTAATATTATTTGTTGTTGTATTATGTTTATGCTCCTATTATTTATTTTATTGGAAAATAATAAAAAAAATTAAAATTATTTTTTTTTTCTCCAGTAACTTATGGCGATCCGACAATCGACAATTTTGTCTACACATAAAATCGTTTGCAGTAACGAAAGTGCTATTCTGTAAAAATGTAGACAAATTGTCGATAAACTTTCAAAAAGCTTTTAATTTTGAAAATTTTGAATACACAATACATACAAATTTTGAACAAAACAAGGCATGTTCAATATTGAAGAAATTTTGTCGAAAAGTTAACTTCGAATTTTTTGGTGTTGTTTATTAACAACATTTTTAACAATTGTTGTTAAAAACTTTTATAGAATTAAAATATTTTTTATTTTGTCGCTATAATATTTTATAGATTTGAGAATTGTTTAATTATGATAGTGAATCGACCCACAGATGCTACAAAAATTTATTTTATATCGTTTATAATATAAACGATATTTTTGCAGCCAATTTTTTATATTATTTTTCGAATAAAGTTTATTATGAAAGTTAGGAAATATCAACGGCTGCTTACGATGTCAATTGGTACAATTTCGATATAGAAACTCAAAAGATGTTGAAGTTATTTATTCTTAGATCTTAAAAGCCTTGTTCGGTATGTTTTCATATGTTAATGTAATTACACATCAAATAAAGCCTAATATCTTTCTTTTGGATTTCCAGATTTTAATTATGAATCCTATGTCATTAATTTAGGAACGTTGAAATTTACCTATAGTATATATACACTATTGGAACAAATTTATGGATGATAATGACTTACTCACACAACCCTCTTAGTTTGAAATCCCTTACTTACTTACTTAGCTGGCTTGTTACAGAACGGTTGTTCCATAAGCCGAGCTTAAAAAAGATTTCCAAGCGCGTCGATCTTGTGCACAAGTCCACCAATTTGGAAGACCACGTTCCAAGATGTTGTTTTCTACTTGGTCTTTCCATCTAATTCGTGGCCTTCCTCTTCTACGGGAACCATCAGTAGGCTCATTTTTATATGCCTTTTGAGCTGGGGCATCTTCATTCATCCGCACAACATGGCCTAGCCACCGTAGTCGCTGCAGCTCAATACGACTGACTATGTCGATGTCCGCGTATAAATTGTAGAGCTCGTGGTTCATTCGACGCCGATATTCACCGTCGACGCAGATCGGCCCGTAGATCTTTCGGAGAATTTTTCTCTCAAACACCCCAAGCGCTGCCTCATCTGCTTGCGCAAGTACCCATGCTTCTGATCCATATAATAGCACGGGTAGTATCAGCGTCCTGTAAAGTGTGAGTTTGGTCTGGCGAGAGGTGGCCTTGTTTCTAAACTGATTACTTAGACCATAGTAGCATCTGTTGGCCATCACAATCCTTCTCCGAATTTCAAAACTGATATTATTCGTTTTATTTATGGCGGTACCAAGGTATATAAAGTCTTTAACTACCTCGAAGCTGTAGTTCTCAAGTTCCACAGTTTGTCCGAGTCTACTGGACGTCTTGCGCGTTGAAATCCCTGTGGAGGTAAATTTGATATTTAGTCGCCTATAGTATATTTATATATATATACTATATAATAAGTGATAATAATAAAACATGTATAACAAAATAAATTTTAACTTTGCCACACTACTAAAACCAGACATTAAATGTGCAAATAACTTGTCATAATACTTACAGTGGAGGACAGGCATCTAGGCTTATGATGTCTAAATTGGCTTGGTATCATGTTTGCTGGCTTTTGGCACCGAATTAATTTGCAATAATAACCAACATTTTGGAACATTAAGAATAATGATATTATGCTTGGGTTCAAATCGGATCACATTATTGGTACACCCGATTGATTGGGTCGATTGCCATTTATAACGAAAACAAGGGAAAAAGGCGTTAAGATCGTCTGAGCCGAACTTGGGATACCCTCCACCTTACCTATACCGATAGTTACTTGATGTGGAAATATAGGGAACATACCAAAAAAAGTAGTAAAGTCGGACTTGGCTGATTATATGATACCCTTCACCGGTACAATCTACATATGTATTCTAACAAATGGAACACGCTATACGCGAAGTTTCACATTTGTATCTCTATCGGTTATATTGAAATATATTATTTACAACTTGTTATTATATTTTAGTACTAATTTTCAAAAAATATGTTTGCCCATCATTCTATTTGTAATAGCTACATACCAAATATAAGATATCTATCCCTACCTGTTCATCGTAGCATAATATTTAGTACAACTATCCAACAAAATGTGTTCACACTTTCTAATTCGCTTAACATTGACAAAGCTGTATACCAAATTTTAATGTAGTACTTCCAACCTTTCCGCTGTAATACATATCATATCATTCTATCTGCTACATACCACACATTCCCATATCATAGGCTACTACCAAATTTTATATATGTATCTCTACCGGTTCCACTCAAATATAATATTTACTACCTATTAGTATTAAATTCCAACATTTTTTCGTGCATACCACTTCTACATCTAACCGTTCTGGCGTAATAAAGTCTTTAGTACTTTTTAGTACCATTTTAGCACTAATTTCCAAAAATATTTTTGCACAACATTTTATTTTTAATATCTTAAGCTACACCTCAAGTTTCAGATATCTATCCCTAGCTGTTCCATTGTAATATAATATTTAGTACTTTTTAGTAACTTTAGTACAATTTCCATTATCGTACGCAAATCTGCATACCACATTTCAGCGTTCTACTTCCAACCATTCAGACGTAATACAGGTACGAAATTCCAAAAACCCCGCCTACGCACAAAACAACCCTTAAACATCCCAAATTTCAAGTTTCTAGCTTTAATATACACTCCATACTATGGTGGAGGGTATAAAAATGAAGTGTACTTCCCTCACAAAAATTTTTAAAAACATCCTCGTTCATTTCCTTTGCAAATCATAAGCGCCAATGCAAATGCTTGAATGGAAGTCATATTTAGCAACATTGATTCTCGTCTCTACCAGAACAAACGACAACAAAAGAAAATATTCTTTGCCAACTACAATAAAAACTTCAGGCAATATTTTCTGAAATGAGTACCAACAGTGTTACAATGAAGAGCGAAAATAATTTAAAAGCAACGCAATATACAACATAGAAATTTATAAACTGGAATCAATATCCACAATGCAACGCTCAAGCATAATTGGAAACAGATTAAACTGGTATTAACAACAATGGTGCTGGCGATGATGGGGATAGATAAGGGGGAAATATTGTTGTTGTATGAAAACAACAAATTACTCACACAAACTTTGCATTCATGTTCATGTGATGCTGCTGTTGAAGGTATGTATATAAAACAGCTAAGTGCTTAAGCCTGCTTGTTTGACACGCAAAACAATTATCTTTTGATTGTTTTGCAAATCAGAAGAAAATTAAAAACATGTAAACGCGTCGATGTTTGTGCGGAAGTTTTTGAACCCTTAACAATAAAAAATCGTTAAATGTGAATACATGCAATTTCCAAATAGGCTGATGTTTTTACATAGACACAATAATAATTATGTTAATGGTTCCATCCTCATTTTCCATGCAATATTTGTATACGGAGTCATTTCGTGTCTTCAGAGGTGAAAATAGGGCTCGCCAGAAAATGTTTAATGTTGGGCAATATGTTGTTATAAGCACCATATAAAATCCAATTTTGCACCCTGAGTGTCTCTCAGATGATATTCAACCTACTAAAATGTTTCGGTTAGAAGATGCGTCTAGGATCGTAAAAATCCCTATATCTAAAAATAGCTTTCGATATTTATAATTTTTGGTCAACATATTACCAAGTCAGTCCAAACATTTTTGATTTATTTGTAAACTTTACACAACGTCTATTTTCAAATGCTTTCCAAATCGTGATTTTTAAGAAAAATGTGTTTTTACAAACTGAAAACAAAAACTTATAAAAACTTTCGGTTAGTTAATGATGTTGAAAATGATTTTAGAATTTCTTTCTTTACCTGAACTTTTAGCATGTTTTAGACATTGCAGGATATCTAGATTGTGCGGACTTTTTTATTGACTTTTGTTAGTAATTTTTCTCTGTAGACAACTCCTTAAACACGTCCTGACTATTAAAATTACACCCACAGTACTCGAAATTGTTCATTTAGTGGCTTCGAAAGAATAGCTTAGGAAAAATCTTTTGCAATTTTTAAATTCCAATTTACGGTGTTTTCTTCAAAAGCGACTGGATTCTAGTAAAAGAGTATGTTAGTATTGTGGGGTTCTGGTAAATTGTTAAATAAATAGCGAAGATTTTTTTAAAATTTACATCTCCATGGAATGTAGTGCGTATAAAATTAGTCATTCCAATTTGTATCAATATATTAGCATGTTCTTAAAGAAATAAATAATAATCATTTTCTATTTCTTTTTTTCATCATTGGTAATATCTTCAGATTGATTGAAAATATTCATTAATGAAAACAAAATGTTACAAATAAATATGAAAGACAACCACAAAGAAGATTTTTATATAGAGCATTATTTTTTTAGTTTTTGCATACAATTCAATTCAATTTTATTCATCCATTTATCAGTTATTTTAAATTTGATTATATGAATTGTATGAATTCTCTAACAAGTGGGTAAGAGGAATGTTTTTTAGTAAAAAAGTTTAGATTTATCCTACTAATATAGTCGGAGAACCTCTCGTATCCGGTTTCGGCTCGAGTGGAATGTCTCCAATGCTTATATTTAACAGAAGTTTTCAGACATTTATTTTGCAATATTTGCATTTTATTTAAATGGCATTTAGCAGCTTTGTACCAGACTGGAGATCCATAAGATATTATAGGTCGTATCACAGATTTATACAATAAGTTTCAATTCGGCAGATTTAATTTGGATCGCCTACCTATAATTGGTATTAGTGATCTTAATGTTGTTGTAGCCTTGTCGCATGCATATTCAATATGGTGCCGGAAAGTTAAGTTATTGTCTAGGATAACTCCGAGATACTTAATTTTGTGCTGTATCTGTACGCTGTTATTGAACCAGGAGAGTGGCCTTGTTGAATGTCTTTTCGGTGATTTGTTATAAGAAAATATAATGGATTGAGTCTTCCCTTCGTTAATTTTAATTTTCCATTTTTGAAAATATTTGTGGCATGTTTGCATATTTCTCTCAATTTTCTTTAATAGGACACTTGCTAGCTTGCTGGACGAGATGAGTGCAGTATCATCATCATAATATGCTGCATCGAAATTCTTTAACGGTTTAAAGTAAGCCATATACAATGAATAGAGTAGTGGGGAAAGAATAGGTCCTTGGGGTAATTCTGCGGGTATTGATTTTAGTGATGAACATTCATTCCCTGAAACGATGGTAAATGTTCTGTTGTCGAGGAAATCTGCTATAATTTTGCAAAAATATTTTGGTAGGTTCTTGGATATGAGTTTGTAGATTGCCCCTACATGCCATACGCTCTCGAAAGCTTTTTCGATGTCTAAAAGGATGATACCAGTTGACCGTTTTTTCTTTCTATTTAAAATTATTTTATTTTTTATTCGACATATCTGGTGAATACTGTTGTGTTCCCTCCGGAAACCAAATTGCTATTTTGCTATTAAACCATGTTCGGTAACATATTCATTGATTCGGGAGAATATCAGCTTTTCAAAACTTTTCCCAGATTACTCAATAGACGTATGAGCCTGAAGCTCTTAGGGTAGTTTCTTCGTTTGTTGGGTTTATGCCCTTTTAAAATACCTTGGGAAGTAATTTAAATTGATGCAGCTGTTAAAAATTGCCAACAACAATTTGAATGCCTTTTCCGGAAGATTTTTTAATAGGATATTAGGTAAATTGTCTATACCTGGAGATTTTGCTATTTTGGGGTTGGATATTGCACATTGTAATTCCGCTAATAAAATAAATTCAGCTCCTTCTACACTTATAGCTTCACTCAATAGAGTGAAGCCTCAGCAGGATGTTTGTAGTTCATGGTAACAATATGTGATTGCATAAAGGTATCTGCAAGTTTTTCACACTTTTACATATTTGAGACCAACACTTTGTTTCCATCTTTAAAATTGGGTAGCACATTTTTACGTTTTCCCCTCAAGCATCTACCGACAGACCAAAAACGTTTGTCCCCCGGAGTCATATTAGTTAACAGCAATGATAACAAAAATTCAGTAAATATACAAACCACAGATATATATATATATATTATCCAATGGTGAATCGTATATACCCATTATACCTTTTGAGAATATGCATAGAGTCACTTTCTGAGTCGATCCGTCTGCCTGTTAATGTTAAATTGTAAACAAAGTACAGGTCGCATTTATAATCCGATTTGGATGGAAGTTGGTACAGCTCATTAATTTGACCCAAGACGAACCCTATAGAAATTGGTTAAAACGGTTCAGATTGGTATAAAATCAATAAAAATGAAGTATGGCTGTAATCTCTTCAAAGTTTCACCACAATATAGAGCCGTTTTTTATGTCAGATATTTTCTGAAACAAAAGGACGTAACCACAACACAATTATAGTATTAATAATTATCCGTTTGACTAAAATTTGTACAGCGTACCAAATTGAGTCTAGAGTGACGTGTGTTAAGTTTTGTTGAAATCCACACATATTTTCGTCCAATTCTACGTAAATGATGACACTATATTTCTTTCGATTTCCACGAAATTTTGCATAGCGTATTGAATTGAGTCCAGAATGATGCGTGTTTAGTTTCGACAAAATCGGTTAAGCTTTAGTTTTTTCCAGATAAATAGATAGATTTTATTTCCAGAATTCATTTGTTTACATAAGTTTCTTAAATCTAATACATAACATTACAAGTTTCTCCTTACAGCTTAAGCTTTTTCAAGGAATATAATAATTATTAAATAATAATATATAAAGGAAGATCAGCCCATATTTTATTTAACATTATTAATTTTGACTTCGTCAATGTTTTTAAATAAGTAAACAAGAAAAGGAATACAACTTGTTTATATATATATTATTACAATATTATAAACTTACAAACATTGTTGTATAGTAGTTACGAATTTATCGCTGTTTTTGTAATTGTTTCGAAAATGAAGTAGAAAGTGAATTTTCCGTTGATCGTACTATGTTCATTTTTGTATAGATGATATGTATTTACACCCACGTTGGTCTGACAACTGTTTCAGCCGTAATCTATAACAGTTCTTAAGATATACGCACATAATTTTTGAGGTACGACTACTATTGATGCTATAATTCTGCGTTCACTCGGAATTTTTGAAGTTGTCCAGCCTACGTTACTTTCAGGGCACATCATGATATACTGTGTAAATCTCATTAACATCTGTTCAGCAGTTTTTGAGTCTATCGGGACATGCACAAAAAGAAAGATATAAAACTTGTATATATTGTCATCATAAATGCAAATGGAATTAACTACAGAAAAAATCGAAATTGACTTTTTGTTTGATTATTGTTCGTTTAATTAAACTACATGTTCACACAAATATTTAGACATCTAACGTCAAAAACTGCGATCTAATTAAAAAAATCAAACGGACGTAACTACAATAGTTTGTTTTTATTAATGCAAAACCAGTAAGAAAAGTAGTAAAGTTGGACGATGTGATACCCTTCACCACTTTGGGTATACTCAACGGATGAATCCTAACAGACGTCGCAATTTTGAAGGACCATTAGCATGAAAATGGATCCATAAACATGTCATTCTGCAACATATTTTTTTTTTTTTTCATTTTGTCAGATGTAGAGTTGCATCAATTTAAAGCAAATTCCAATTCGTGCGCATATAAGGAAAACTCCCAAGATCAATATTGTTGTGCATTCAATGGTACATAAAACTCGTCTATGATCCGAGGGAAATTGATAGCTCATAGTTTCAACTTTCATTCGTAAATATGTATTATTTAAATTATGTTTACAGTAGATGGATTGCGAGATCTTTGATGTGGGTACAGTGTAGGGTTGTCTGGGTAATATATGAAACAATTACTGGACTGTTGTAAACAGTTCAGTATATTACCAGCCGCGCAGTTTCTAAAACAGTTCCAAGCCGTATGTTGTGCGTTTAGGTCACCAAGAAGAATATATTATTTGTGATGATCTCGCTGTAGCTTTCTCTCTAATTTCGAGATAGTGTGCTCGTAGCGGGCAATTTATATCATTCGCAGCCTGCCAAAACATGGAAGCCGCTTGTCGGTTGCAGTGATCTCCATCGTGGCCATGCATCAGGCAGGTCCAGCATTGTGTAGGCTTGTTTTTGGTGTCTGCTTTCTCCATGTGATCATGACTTTATTTATTGAGCTAACACTTCGTAAATGATAACACAGCATCATGTATAGAGCTGTATTTGATGTTAACTTCGATTACAGAGAACGGAGTGAGATTGTACTTAGTTCCAATTGAAGTTCGCCCGAAGAGATAGTCATTGCCTAATAAATTTTGAACTTCTCTAAGAGGGAGAGTTGAGTGGACAACTATTGGAGGAGGCTTCGGCACTCTCTTCTCTTCCATGATGTTGCTTTCATGGGTTATATCCATGTCACCTTCATCAGATAAGGCATTGAATCTATTGTGGCTATATGCTGATTGCCTATTAGAAGATGTACTGCTTCCTATTACTATTGAAGGTTTCAGGTTCTTAAATAAACCTGGTTTACTCCTGGTAGGAGCATGAGCGTTAGGCCTCCGGCCCATATTTTTAAGTGTTTACCCACATACAATTTTACTCTTCTTGTTTTGATGAGTGTTTGAAAAATGTCGAATGAACGATGATATCGAGTAATGTGGGTTATCTTTATCATTAGTTTAGCGAACAGCATGCGACCGTACCATACGTAAATAACTGAATAACAATCATTTTCTGCTTATTTTTTCATCATTGGTAATATGTACAGGAAAACGAACGATTGAAAATATTCATTAATGAAAACAAAATGTTACATATAAATATGAAAGACAACCACAGTTTTTGCATACATTTTAGACTATTTTGTATTTGAATACATTTTACATTGTCCATATTCCATAGTAAATCATTGGTCGGCTAGGAGACGGCGGAATATTGGAAAGAGGTAATCAAAACCAGGAACAAGAAATGAGAATACAAATAGAAACAGATTTGAATGATTACAATTATTTTTGTTCATTTCAACAGAAGAAGAAAAGGAGAAGGAACAACAGCCGGTGAATCATAAAAGGGGGTTACATGTTATGACCGGGAAAAAGTTCTACATCATATTGAACAGAATAAATGGCGGATAGAATATAAATAAAATCTCTTTGTTACAACTTCCAATAAATAGAGAAAAAAGAAACAAATTACGACAAAAATAGTCGATTTCAATTATATACAAGGAAAACGCTTTATCAAATGTTTTAAATAGACATAAAGTACAAAACCATTCAACAACGGTGACAACAACACCATTACCTGCCAAAGAAGACTAATGATAAATGAAATAAATTTCATCAATATTGGCAATTGCAGACAGCAATGAAGTTAGTATACCAGCATCGTCGTCATCTTCCATTTCAAATGCATTGTACTTTCCTTCTGTGTAAATTACAATGGTGACCAGTAGAGCCACAAGAAGAAAATAACCTACAAAAAATCAATGAATGTTGTCTCAGCATTGACCTTAGACCATTTGGCCTCTATGATGTGTTGATCAGACAGTAGCATTGACAATGATTTGTTGGTTTGCTTTTTTCCTTCTTTTGCTGATATACAATTTTTTTGCTTACTGACCAGTTATTTGACCGCTTTTGTTGCAAACCTTCTCGTCGTAATAATGTCAATGTCAGACTATTTTTTCATAGATTCAGACTTCAAATGTTATATGTGATGTTTGTGGCTGCATATATTTATGTAAGTAAGTACCTTCATGACATCATTATGAAACATTTAATGATTTGGAAGCATTTTCTCAGTCGCAATGTGCTTGAATGAGAGTTATTCAAAAATTACGGGAATTGTAATGTTTTTTTTTTTTTTTTTTTTGAGCCAATCTTTTGGTATCATCCATCATGTGTGCACTCAAAATTATTACATTTGTCAGGGCCTTTATATTTTATTGCATTTTGTGCTAATAGTTTGTTTATGCTCTGAAAACAATTTGTCGAAAAATGATTCTTCCACCTTCAAAATACAGAATATAGGCGGGACTTTTATATTGGAGCTATGTTAAAACATTCAAAGATATTTTTTGCCCTACAAGAACCAGGGATGTAATATTACAGTTACTTTGGTGGGAAATTGTTACCAAACTCTTCAAACTAACGAAAATTGGCGTTATCTCTATATAAAATATCCTGGTCCTTTATTGAAAATTAAACTCCGAGATGGTTTTGTACATCCAACATTTCCAAAATACAGTAAATTCGATGAAAAAATTAGGTAAAAATACCGAAAATACCTATAACGAAAATAGGACGGGATCTTTACATGGAAGTACGTGAAATTATTGACTGTAAAGAAGATTTTCACCTTTCAAGAAATCGGAATGCCAGTTTGGAGAACATTTTGGTTGGAAAATGGACTAAAATTTTAAAAATACCGAAATTGGTCGGAACCCTTATATGAGGGCTGTCAAAGCAAGGAACTATATTAAAATTGTTTTACAGGAACGTCAATAAGGCTATCTTTTTATACCCTTTACCACGCTGTGGTACAGGGTATTATGTCTTTGTGCATATATCGAGCCATATTCGCCAAAAAACGTAACCCTCAAATTTGAAATTTTACAGGAGAAGGTTGTTTTTAACAAATTCAGATTTAATAAAGCTATTATTTTGAAATTTAGAACTATAGTTTAAAACAAAATTATAGTTTTAAATTTCAAAACAAAACTATAGTTTTAAATCTCAAAATAATAGTTTTATTAAATCCGTCCGTCTGTCCATGTCACATTGTAAACAAAGTACAGGTCGCATTTTTGATTCGAATTATATGAAATTGGGCACAGTTAACTTATTCGGCCCAAGAACGAACCCTATTGAAGTTGGGAGAAATCGGTTTAGATTTAGATATAGCTACAAAATATATTTTCGTCCAATTTAATGTAAATGGTGCACCAAAGTACCTATATATCGTTCGATTTGCACCAAATTTGGCATAGCGTACTAAATTAAGTCTAAAGTAATGTGTGTTTAGTTTTGTGAAAATCGGTTCTTATTTAGATATAGCTCCGATATATACTTTCGTCCGATTTTAGGTAAATAGTGCACCAAAGTCCCTTTGTACCCTTCGATTTGCACGAAATTTGGCATACATGTTATGACCGGGAAAAAGTTCTACATCATATTGAACAGAATAAATGGCGGATAGAATATAAATAAAATCTCTTTGTTACAACTTCCAATAAATAGAGAAAAAAGAAACAAATTAAGACAAAAATAGTCGATTTCTAGTATATACAAGGAAAACGCTTTATCAAATGTTTTAAATAGACATAAAGTACAAAACCATTCAACAACGGTGACAACAACACCATTACCTGCCAAAGAAGACTAATGATAAATGAAATAAATTTCATCAATATTGGCAATTGCAGACAGCAATGAAGTTAGTATACCAGCATCGTCGTCATCTTCCATTTCAAATGCATTGTACTTTCCTTCTGTGTAAATTACAATGGTGACCAGTAGAGCCACAAGAAGAAAATAACCTACAAAAAATCAATGAATGTTGTCTCACCTTAGACCATTTGGCCTCTATGATGTGTTGATCAGACAGTAGCATTGACAATGATTTGTTGGTTTGTTTTTTTCCTTCTTTTGCTGATATACCATTTTTTTGCTTACTGACCAGTTGTTTGACCGCTTTTGTTGCAAACGTAATTGTCTCGTCGTAATAATGTCAATGTCAGACTATTTTTTCATAGATTCAGACTTCAAATGTTATATGTGATGTTTGTGGCTGCATATATTTATGTAAGTAAGTACCTTCATGACATCATTATGAAACATTTAATGATTTGGAAGCATTTTCTCAGTCGCAATGTGCTTGAATGAGAGTTATTCAAAAATTACGGGAATTGTAATGTTGTTTTTTTTTTTTTTTTTTTTGAGCCAATCTTTTGGTATCATCCATCATGTGTGCACTCAAAATTATTACATTTGTCAGGGCCTTTATATTTTATTGCATTTTGTGCTAATAGTTTGTTTATGCTCTGAAAACAATTTGTCGAAAAATGATTCTTCCACCTTCAAAATACAGAATATAGGCGGGACTTTTATATTGGAGCTATGTTAAAACATTCAAAGATATTTTTTGCCCTACAAGAACCAGGGATGTAATATTACAGTTACTTTGGTGGGAAATTGTTACCAAACTCTTCAAACTAACGAAAATTGGCGTTATCTCTATATAAAATATCCTGGTCCTTTATTGAAAATTAAACTCCGAGATGGTTTTGTACATCCAACAGCCCGGAATTCCAAAATACAGTAAATTCGATGAAAAAATTAGGTAAAAATACCGAAAATACCTATAACGAAAATAGGACGGGATCTTTACATGGAAGTACGTGAAATTATTGACTGTAAAGAAGATTTTCACCTTTCAAGAAATCGGAATGCCAGTTTGGAGAACATTTTGGTTGGAAAATGGACTAAAATTTTAAAAATACCGAAATTGGTTCGGAACCCTTATATGAGGGCTGTCAAAGCAAGGAACTATATTAAAATTGTTTTACAGGAACGTCAATAAGGCTATCTTTTTATACCCTTTACCACGCTGTGGTACAGGGTATTATGTCTTTGTGCATATATCGAGCCATATTCGCCAAAAAACGTAACCCTCAAATTTGAAATTTTACAGGAGAAGGTTGTTTTTAACAAATTCAGATTTAATAAAGCTATTATTTTGAAATTTAGAACTATAGTTTAAAACAAAATTATAGTTTTAAATTTCAAAACAAAACTATAGTTTTAAATTTCAATATAATAGTTTTATTAAATCCGTCCGTCTGTCCATGTCACATTGTAAACAAAGTACAGGTCGCATTTTTGATTCGAATTATATGAAATTGGGCACAGTTAACTTATTCGGCCCAAGAACGAACCCTATTGAAGTTGGGAGAAATCGGTTTAGATTTAGATATAGCTACAAAATATATTTTCGTCCAATTTAATGTAAATGGTGCACCAAAGTACCTATATATCGTTCGATTTGCACCAAATTTGGCATAGCGTACTAAATTAAGTCTAAAGTAATGTGTGTTTAGTTTTGTGAAAATCGGTTCATATTTAGATATAGCTCCGATATATACTTTCGTCCGATTTTAGGTAAATAGTGCACCAAAGTCCCTTTGTACCCTTCGATTTGCACGAAATTAGGCATAGCGTATTGAATTGAGCCTAGAATGATGAGTGGTAAGTTTCGGGAAAATCGTTTCAGATTTAGATATAGCTCCCATATATATTTTCGTCCGATTATTTACATAAAATCATACGAAAATATATATGGGAGCTATATCTAAATCTGAAACGATTTTCCCGTATATCTTTCGATTTGCATGAAATTTGGCATAGCGTACTAAATTAAGACTAGAGTGATCTGTTTTAAGTTTTGTGAAAATCGGTTCAGATTTAGATATATATATATATATATATATATTGCAGAAAGATTGGCATGCAATTGTAAGGATACATATGTACAATATGCCCAAAGTGGTGAAGGGTATCATATAGTCGGTCCAGTCCGACTGTACTACTTTCCTTACTGGTTTTAGTTATACCATACCATGGACCGATATTGCAAATGCCAAACATACTACGAGTAACTACATCGAAGAGACAATCGACATAGGATTTTATTCGGAACAAGAATACATATAATTTATGGGGTCTCCGACGAATACTACGCGGTGTTGCGAACAGAATGTCAAATTCAATTACAAAAGGAGCAAACCTCCGACTGAATATTAGATATCAACAAGGGCAAATTGTGCATAAAGATCGAAGAGTGCAAAATATTAAACCAGTACCCTTCACCACTTTGGGTACATACAAGGGCTGCTCATATGTACAATATTCTGCCGATAAAAAATAATGGAATCGTATTAAATTAAATATGTGTTCTACCTAGACATTTGAACAAACTTAAACCACTAAGGAATGTAGTACTGATTTTTGGTGTAAAATTAACATAAATAGGTCGAAATTATATATGGAAGCTATGCTATATCTTAATCTGAGCCGATTTCAAGAAAATTTGCCAGAAATTAATTTATATCAAATTCAGTAAGTTGTGCCAATCTGCCTAGTTATGGGTCTTTAGTGCAAAATTTACATTAAAACGAACGAAAATATATATATGGGAGCTATATCTAAATATAAGCCGATTTTCACGAAACTTAGCACACATCAGTCGGACAAGCCTTGGGAGTTTGGTGCACCATTTATACATAATCGGACGAAAATATATATTGGAGCTATATCTGAATTTGG
>NW_026874623.1:0-16705 GCF_032173495.1 Musca vetustissima
AAATCCACACCTTCTTATAGTCCTCGAAAAAATATTCTTTAAAAATCCACCCCTTCTTATAGTCCTCGAAAAAATATTCTTTAAAAATCCACACCTTCTTATAGTCCTCGAAAAAATATTCTTTTAAAAATCCACGCTTCTGTTGGTCCTCGAAAAAATATTCTTTTAAAAATCCACGCTTCTGTTGGTCCTCGAAAAAATATTCTTTAAAAAATCCACGCCTTAGGTAGTCCTCGAAAAAATATTCTTTAAAAAATCCACGCCTTAGGTAGTCCTCGAAAAAATATTCTTTAAAAAATCCACGCCTTAGGTAGTCCTCGAAAAAATATTCTTTAAAAATCTACGCCTTCTTGTAGTCGTTGAAAAAATATTCTTTAAAAATCCACGCCTTCTTAATGTCCTCGAAAAAATATTCTTTAAAAATCCACGCCTTCTTAATGTCCTCGAAAAAATATTCTTTAAAAATCTACGCCTCCTTGTAGTCGTTGAAAAAATATTCCTCAAAAGTAAACGTTTTAGGCAACCAATATAGAAAATATTCTTTAAAAATCCATCTCACGCATTAGATAGACCTCGAAATAAATTTCTTTGGAAATCAATGTCTCAGATAAATGTCGAAGAAAATGTCCTTGAAAATTTACGTCTTAGATAGCTATCGAAAAAATCTTCCTTAAAAACCCACATCTCAGATAGATCTGCAAAATTATTCTTTAATAATCCACGCTTCAGATAGCCACGTTGAAAAATAGTATTGAAAGTCACCTACACACATCTAGATACAAATATTTATCTACTACCGTCAATGGTCACATTTCAATGATTGGTGCTACTTGACGCAACTGAGTTGAGTATCCCTAAGTATGTTCTCTCATCCTCTCCATCTGTCTGGTTGTTTGTTTTCCTTTTTGTTCATCTCGTCTTGTACGAACAAATCATGGTAACTATTTTATAATGATGCTTGTGACAGAAACGCAAGCAATCAAAGAACGAACAAAAAAAGAGGAAGAGCAATTATTCATTTTGTCCTTCCTTTGTCTGTGTCCGACAATGACAATGCGTGCCATGTGGATGTGTTTCGACTGAGCACCCATTAGAGCTGGACACAGACAGACTGGATGCGTAAATATTTATGCGTATCAAGAGGTTCTCACATACGCATAAAAAAATGACACTTTGCATCGCTTTTGTGTGCGCCTACTACGAGCGTGTGCATCCATAGCAAGAAGTTGTTGTTATTGTTTTGCTTTATGATTGCTTTCATCGCAGACAGTTTGAGTTGGTAATTGTGACCCAGTGTTTGATATTAATGGAAAATGGGCTTTTGTTTATATTTTGGAAATTCTTTAAAAATCTATGCCTTACATAGGCCTCGAAAAATCTACGGCTTAGATAGATACTCGAAAAAATCTACGACTTAGAAAGGTCTCGCAAAAATATTCTTAAAAAGCTGCCCATTAGATAGCCCTCATAAAAATATTCTTTAAAACCCCGCGCCTTAGAAAGGCATTGAAAACCAGTAAGGAAAGGAGTAAAGTTGGACGGGGCCGACTACATGATACACTTCACCACTTTGGGTATATTCAACAGATGAATCCTAACAGACATTGCATTTTTAAAGGACCAGTCAAATGAAATTGGATCCATAAACATGTCATTTTGCAACCGATACTAAATTTTTCATTTGGTCAGATATAGAAGCTATATCTAAATCTGAACCGATTTCAGGAAACTTAACACACCGAAAGATATTAAGGGACTTTGGTACACCATTTACCATAAATCGGACGAAAATATATATGGGAGCTATATCTAAATCTGAACCGATTTCAGGAAACTTAACACACATCATTCTAGAACTAATTCATTGCGCTGTGCCAAATTTTGTGCAAATCGAAAGATATATAGAGAGTTTGGTGCACAATTTACATAAAATCGAACAAAAATATATATGGGAGCTGTATCTAAATCTGAACCGAATTTCAGGAAACTTAACACACATCATTCTAGACCTAATTTATTACGCTGTGCAAATTTCGTGCAAATCGAGAGATATATAATTTCAATAGGGTTCGTCCTTGGGGCAAACAAATGAGTTGTGCCAAATTTCATCCAATTCGGATCATAAATGTGACCTGTACTTTGTTTACAATTTAACATGGACAGACGGACGGACATGCATAAATCGACTCAGAAAGTGACTCTATGCATATTCTCAAAAGGAACCATGGGTCTATCTCGATTATTTTTGCCTGTTACAAACATATGCACAAAGACTAACCACCCTGTGCCAGTGTGGTGAATGGTATAAAAATATCCTTAAAAAAATCCATAGTCCATCATTATTGTAGTACTAAACATTGTATATGAGGGTGTCGTATACGCAATTATAATAAATATATTAATAAATCATACGCCACCATAACCTATATTGGACTTACTGAAAACAATTATTCAAACATTGCCTACTTGAGTATAAATGAAATAAAATAAAGTAAAATGAAAATTGTGACAATATCATATAAATTCACACTCACTCACTAACTCACCTCCCCTCCCTCAACTACCAAGTGATATTATTGAAATAAATATTTATAGATCATTTAGAGTATCTGCATTATATTATATCATATATAAATAAATTAAATATTAGTCAAACAGTCAGCGATTTTTTTTTTTTTTTTTTTTTTTGTATAAACCTCATTATGGATAACACAGCTCATGATAATTAAATCAATATTGACCGACAACAATGACCGATGACCAGCAGCAGTGCTACCACAACAACTAACGGTGCGACATGTAGTCTGGTCATGGGGAGTCCAAAACCGCAATGAAATAAATTTTAATTAACAATTTAATTCAATTAAATCCTTTCTATGTACGCATGCAGATATTATGAATAACTTCGCATATCGTATATGCAGGCATATAATTTTAAAATGAAAATGATGTATGGGTCGTAGAGGTCCTTTAAAAGCCAATATGCGATGATGTCCGGCTGCAAAAAATTAAAGGAAGTTGGTCGGTATGTGTGAAAATAAATCATGCTAATTGCAAAAAAAAACACGATATTTAAAGCCAACTGATAACCATATGCACAAAAGCCCATTCACACCTCATGAATTGCTATAAATATGTATGACATTGCTGCAGCAGCTCAGACTCAATCGCATAATATAATAATTTTGATAATATTCAGTTTATTTATTATTATTAAATGTATATATGTCCGAACGAAATCAAAATTATATAGAATGCTGAATAAGTAATTGTATTAAATCAATGATGCATGAAGAATAATAGAAGCGTGTCACTTTATTTGCATTGTTGCATTAAATATTGCTGTTGTTATGTTTGTTGTTCATTGAAGTTGGCATTAAATATTACTAGCACTACTGTCAAAAACAGATATTGTCTTCCTTTGTTTGTTGCTATTAATATAAAACAGATTATTAAGTTTTGTTTGTTGATGTATATAAATTGTTATCTTTAATACAAAGGGAATATTTTGAATAATAATTGAATAATATAATAAAAGAATGTCAATTGAAATCATGGAATTAAAAAAGTAAAATAAAACAGTAAGGAAAGTTCAAAAGTCGGACGGGGCCGAATATGTGATACCCTTCTCCATTATGGGTACATGCTGGATATGTTAATATCTACAATATCCTGTAGATATTGAAATTTCGAATACACCAGTCTGGACCTAATCTAGTACGCTGTGTAAAATTTTGCTTCAATCGTACCAATATTGGACGTCATAAATGGGACTTGTACTTTGTTAACAAAAATAGATGGACGGACAGACATGCATAAATCAACTCAGAAAGTGATTCTATGCATATTCTCAAAAGGAACAATGGGTCTATCTCGATTTTTTTGCCTGTTACAAACAAATGCACAAAGACACAATACCCTGTACCACAGTGTGGTGAAGGGTATAAAAAGGTTGTTATATGGGGACTACCCCTAATATTAATAATTTTTGGCTGAAGGTTTGTTACCATATAAGACTACAAAAAGCCAAATTACCAAAAATTTGGTTAAAAAACACGCTCAATAACCCCAAAATACCGAAAATTGGAGGGTACCCTTATATGGGAGCTACCCGAAATAATGGACCTATATCTATAATTTATAGTGGAGAGATTTGCTACATAATAAGAATTCGAAGTACTAAATTACAGTCAATTCGGTCGAAAAATAGGATCAGAACCCCCAAAATACCAAAAAAGGGGGGAACCGTTATATGGGGACTACCAGAAAACTGGACCTATATTTTTAATTTTTAGTGGAGTAATTTGGTACCCAATAAGAACCCAATGTACAATATTTCAGTGAATTCAGTTGTAAAACGAACCCAAGAACCCAAATATACCGAAAATCGGGGATACCCTTATATGGGGACTATCCGAAAAAATGGATCTACATTTATAATTTTTAGTACGGAGATTTGATACGCAACGCGCTAAATAACCAATTAAGTGACCAGCTCCAAATTTCATCCAAATCGGGTGATAAATGCGACCTGTACTTTGTTAACAAAAATACATGGACGGACGGACGGACAGACTCTATGCATATTCTCAAATGTGCTTTGGAACATCCGACAACGGCACGGGGTTGATTGACTTCGCGGCAGCAAAAAGCATGGTAGTAAGCAGCACCAGATTCAAGCATCTCGATATATACAAGGCCACCTGGATTTCTCCTTTTCAAGCAACGAGAAATCAAATTGACCATGTTGTGATAGACGGAAGGCATTCGTCCAGTATTATAGACGTTCGATCGATACGAGGAGCGAATATCGATTGGGACCATTGCCTTGTGGCAGCCAATGTTCTCACCCGTCTTACTGTAGCAGCAAAGGTGCGATCTAATGTAACACGGAAACTCGACGACGGCCTACTCCGCTCTACTTACCCACCTGCTTGACGAAAGCACTTCTTTTCCCGATAATAGTATATAAGCACAATGGCAAAGAATTGTCCACTCCCTACAAACTGCAGCAAACGCAACACTTGGGTACTAAAAACCACCATCAAGAAATCCATCGTAACATGGAGTGTCGTAATGCTACTGATGTGAAAACGCAGCGTATAAGGCAACTCTGCAGACAGTAGCAACATGTAATGCGATAGAGAGCTACCGGGAGAAAAGGAGAGAGGAGAAACGTGTTTTCAGAAAAAAGAAAGAACAAGAAAACCGTGAGCGTGAGCAAATCAAGATGTACAGGAGTCAGAATGTAGTCCGAAAATTTTACCAGCGAGAAAAACACCAAACCGAAGGCTTTGGTGCAGGCACATCCTTCTGTAGAGATACAAAAGGAAACCTGGTGACAGATACATACAGCGTGCTGAGGATCTGGAAGGAGCATTTTGAAAAACTTCTGGTATCAAATAGTAGCAGTGAAGTGGATACCCCAGAACCAATATTAAATGCCGGTGTAGAGTGTATAAAGTGAAGAATAATAAAGCAGCAGGTGCCGATGGGATTCAAGCCGAACTATTCAAGACTGTTGGTCAGATGCTGGTAAGGAGCATGCACCAGCTGATTAGTACAATTTGGCTAGAAGAATGCATGCCCAATGATTGGAACCTCATCAAAAAGAAGACAACACGATATGTCCCAGCTATGGATGAATAAGTCTCCTTCCCATCGTATATGAAGTGCTATCCAGCGTACTGTGGGAACGACTGAAGCCAATGGTCAATGACATTATAGGACAATACCAATGTGGGTTCAGACCTGGCAAATCCACCATTGACCAGATTTTCATTCTGCGCCAAATCCTGGAAAAACCCCACGAAAACACATCGACACATTCCACTATTCCTCGACTATAAAGCCGCATTCGACAGCCCAATCCATTCAGAGGTGTATAAAGCCATGTCTGAGTTTGGCATTCCTGAAAAATTAATTCGGCTATGCAGGATAACTTTAACAGGCACCAGATCAGCATTTAAAGTCAGAAAGGTCCTCTCGGAACCCTTTAATATCCAACGAGGATTCGGACAAGACGTCCAGTAAACTCGGACCAAATGTGGAACATGAGAACTACAGCTTCGAGGTAGTTAACTATTTTATATACCTTGGTACCGCAATAAATAAAACGAATGACATCAGTTTTGGCCAACCGATGCTACTATGGTCTGAGCAAACAACTCAAAAGCAAGTCCGCCTCACGCCAGACCAAACTCACACTCTACAAGACGCTGATAGTATCCGTGCTATTATATGGATCTGAAGCATGGGTACTTACGCAAGCAGATGAGTCAGCTCTTGGAGTGTTTGAGAGAAAAATTCTACAAAAAAATCAATGGGCCGATCTGCGTTGACGGTGAATATCGGCGTCGAACCATGGGCTGTACCAGTTACTTTCGGACATCGACATTGTTTGACGTATTGAGCGGCAGAGACTACGTTGGCTAGGTCATATTGTGAGCATGGATGAAGACGTCCCAGCCCAATAAGGCTGGAACGAAAGTTCTGTCACAAGCCAGCTAAATAAGTATTACAAGGCGTGGAGTTTTTAAAGAATATTTTTTCAACGACCAATACAAGGCGTGGATATTTTAAATATTATTTTCAACGACCAATACAAGGCGTGGATATTTTAAATATTTTTTTCAACGACCAATACAAGGCGTGGATATTTTATATATTTTTTTCAACGACCAATAGGATTTTTAAAGAACATTTTTTAACGACCAATACAAGGCCTGGATTTTTTAAAGAATATTTTTTCACGGGTCCATACAAAGCGAGGATTTTTAAAGAATGTTCTTTTTTTCAAGGGTCTATTTTTATAGAACAGTATAACAAAAAATATCTGCACGTATCCATCTGTTATTAATAAGCCTGCGAATTGTAAGGGTTATTTAAATGACTTCCAAGAAAAAGTAAGAGAAAATGAAAAAAAATGCCAAACAATATTTTTGTTGTTTTCTGCAACAATTAAGTTTTAATTCCCCCTGCCTTAACTGCGACCTATCCTTCCATAATAAATAGTGTGTTTTGCAATCCCCTTTTAGCACAAATATTTTTGCTGATTTATTCTGAACTCTAACCGCAGCAAATTTTCTTACAGTTGAAAGCATGAAACTTTTATTTTTCCACCGTCTCCTTGAACAGCAGCAGCAAAAAGAAAATAGCAAAAGAAACAAACAACAACGTCGCATGCATTCGATGGGAAAATGTTGTCGTATCCATAAGCGTAACCGGCGTTCCACTATTGCAACTTTTCCCGTGTTGTTGTTGCTATTTAGTTTTTCTTTTTTATTTTGCAATGAGAGAAATTAAATCAGAAGAAAACGTAAAATAAGGTCAAAAGTGGCAAAGAAAATGAGTGGGGAAAGCTACACTCGCTCATACTACTGCACACACAATGTACCATTTATTTCTTTGACTTGCGAGAGTGTGTGTGTGTTTTTTCATATTCCATTCCGTTGTTGTTGCATTATTTCTACACTCTTGCATCGTTTTGCACTTTTCGATATATTGCGTTTACAAAGTTGTGGGTTTCTTAGTTATTCGTTTTTTTTTCTTTCTGTAATTCTAACTTTTCAGGTTTTTATTTTCTCTTGTTGGCTTTAGTTTTTTTCTTCTGCCAAGCTCACTTTAAGCATAAATTTATTTCTACGTTCCTATTCATAAAGTTTATGCGGAAAGTTGGGCACAACAAAGTACGCGGAAAAAGTAAATATCTGAGCTTGAAACTTTCGTTTTTGTATTGCATACTTAAGGTTAAATGAATTATGATTGAAGCTGAGTTTTTATACCCTTCACCACACTGTGGTACAGGGTATTATGTATTTGTCCATATGTTTGTAACAGGCAAAATGAAACGAGATAGACACATGGTTCCTTTGGAGAATATGCATAGAATCACTTTTTAAGTCGATTTATGCACGTCCGTCCGTTCGTCCGTCCGTATGACTGTCCATGTTAAATTGTAAACAAAGTATAGGTCGCATTTATAATCCGAATTGGATGAAATTTGGCACACGACACTTATTCGACCCAAGGACGAACCCTATTGAAAATCGGTTCAGATTTAGATATAGCTCCCATATATATTTTCGTCCGATTTTAGGTAAATAGTGCACCACAGTCCCTATATGTCCTTCTATTTGCACGAAATTTGGCATAGCGTACTGAATTAAGTCTAGAACGATGTGTGTATAATTTCGTGAAAATCGGTTCAGATTTAGATATAGCTCCCATATATATATTTTCGTCCGATTTTAGGTAAATAGTGCACCAAAGTCCCAATATATCCTTCGATTTGCACGAAATTTTACATAGCGTACTGAATTAAGTCTAGAACGATGTGTGTTAAATTTCGTGAAAATCGGTTCAGATTTAGATATAGCTCCCATATATATTTTCGTCCGATTTTATGTAAATAGTGCACCAAAGTCCCTATATATCCTTCGATTTGCACGAAATTTGGCATAGCGTACTGAATTAAGTCTAGAACGATGTTTGTAAAATTTTGTGAAAATCGGTACAGATTTAGATTTAGCTCCCATACATATTTTCGTCCGATTTTAGGTACATGGTGCAACAATGTCCCTATATATCCTTCGATTTACACGAAATTTGGCACAGCGTACTGAATTAAGTCTAGAACGATCTGTTTTAAATTTTGTGAAAATCGGTTCAGATTTAGATATAGCAACCATATATATTTTCGTCCTATTTTAGGTAAATAATGCACTAAAGTCCCTATATATCCTTCGATTTGCACGAAGTTTGGCATAGCGTACTGAATTAAGTCTAGAATGATGCGTGTTAAATTTCGTGAAAATCGGTTCAGATTTATATATATATCTCTCATATATATTTTCGTCCGATTTTAGGTAAATAGCGCACCAAAGTCTCTATATATCCTTCGATTTGCACGAAATTTGACATAGCGTACTGAACTAAGTCTAGAACGATGTGTGTTAAATTTCGTGAAAATCGGTTCAGATTTAGATATAGCTCTCATATATATTTTCGTCCGATTTTAGGTAAATAGCGCACCAAAGCCCCTATATATCCTTCGATTTGCACGAAGTTTAACATAGCGTACTGAATTAAGTCTAGAACGATGTGTGTTAAATTTCGTGGAAATCGGTTCAGATTTAGATTTAGCTCCCATACATATTTTCGTCCGATTTTAGGTAAATAGTGCAAAAAAGTCCCTATGTATCCTTCGATTTACACGAAATTTGGCACAGCGTACTGAATTAAGTCTAGAACGATGTGTGTTAAATTTCGTGAAAATCGGTTCAGATTTAGATATATAGCTCCCATATATATTTTCGTCCGATTTTATGTAAATAGTGCACCAAAGTCCCTAAAAATTATTCGATTTGCACGAACATTGACATAGCGTACTGAACTAAGTCTAAAACGATGTGTGTTGAATTTCGTAAAAATCGGTTCAGATTTAGATATATAGCTCCCATATATATTTTCGTCCGATTTTATGTAAATAGTGCACCAAAGTCCCTATATATCCTTCCATTTCCACGAAATTTGGCATAGCGTACTGAATTATGTCTAGAACGATGTGTGTAAAATTTTGTGAAAATCGGTTCAGATTTAGATATAGCTCCCATATATATTTTCGTCCGATTTTAGCTAAATAGTGGACCACAGTATTATATAACCTTCGATTTGCACAAAATTTGGCATAGCGTACTGAATTAAGTCTAGAACGCTGTGTATTAAATTTCGTGAAAATCGGTTCAGATTTAGATATAGCTCTCATATATATTTTCGTCCGATTTTAGGTAAATAGTGGACCACAGTATTATATAACCTTCGATTTGCACGAAATTTGGCATAGCGTACTGAATTCTGACTAGAATGATGTGTATTAAGTTTCGTGAAAATCGGTTCAGTTTTAGGTAAATAGCGCACCAAAGTCCCTATATATCTTTCGATTTGCACGAAATTTGTCATAGCGTACTAAATTGTGTCGAGAATGATGTGTGGTAAGTTTTAGATCGGTTCAGATTTCTTTATAGATCCCACATATTCATATATATTCCTCCGATTTTTTATAAATGGCACTCCAAACTCCTAATGTTTGTCCGATTAAAACGAAATTTTGAAAATTTTGAACTTGAATGACGTTACTGAATTTTGTTGAAATTGGTGCAGATGCAGCCATAGCTTCCATATATATTTCGAACGGGTGTCTGATTGAAATAAAATTTTTATCAGTACCGAATAGTGTGTATAAATTTTGCTATAAAACGTTTTCCAAAAATGTATCCCATGCTACGCAATCGATTCTTAATCTGACCATATGAAATTAAATTTATCATACCTTCGAGGGAACATTGACATGGAAATGTAAAGATACATATGCGCAATATACCCAAAGTGGTGAAGGCTATCATATAGTCGGCCCAGTCCGACTTTACTAACTTCCTTACTGGTTTTTATTTATTTCAAAGAGGTTTTCTAAGTTAAAACCAGTGAGCAGAGCAGTATAGTCGGACGGGGCCGACCATATGATACCCTACACAACTTCCACGAAAATCTAACTTTCTGTGGTTATATATTCTGAGCATGGAAAATATTTCGCTATATTTACACCCTCTTGACCGACTAGAGGTCAACAAATATTACTAATATTCAGTAAATCCTTCTAATTACTTGTCCAGATTCCCTTCACGGTGGGTTGTGTTATGATGTTCGACTTTCAATTGTGGACTATACATGGACTAGAAAAAACACAAAAAAATTAAGTTTTCGGTCCACCTCATCCCAATATTATTATCTGATCATCATCGAAAATTATAGGCGTTATCCTTGACCATTCCTGGATCCTCATGGAAATTTTCAAAGCGATCCGTGCTGTATTTCCGCCTCCAGTGTGGTAATGTGTTACTAAATAATATCTGAGTACGTAAGCACCTGTAAATATTTACGTGTAACTCCCACATCCGAGTACATACGACAATATAATTGGTATCAATTTAAAGGTCAACCACTCCTCTTGGAAATAATATGAACGTCTCGGCTCTATGTCATTCAGGAGTAAATATATGCGCTATAGAATACAAATTTTGTAATTTTTCACACAAAAGTTAGGGTCCATTTGACCCGCTAAATATTGATCGATCTTTATCAAAACAGGCATGCTTATTCTTTGGCCAAATCCCCTTCTCCATGTAGAAATTCGCGGTGTTTGGGCAATAATTGCTGCCTCTGGAGCGACCAGAAAATCAGACAAAAATATAGTTTTTGGTCCATTTCATTCCCTAAATATTAACCGATCTTTACCAAAATCCATAGGGGTCTTCATTGGGCAGAACCCATCCTACATGCAAAATTTCGTGAAGATTGGTCCATAACTGCGGCCTGTATCGTGTTTACAAATTATAATGGACAGACGGACGGACGGACGGACACACATGTCTAGATCGACTCAGCTAGTCGAGATATGACGATCGGTATACTTGAAGGTGGGTCTAGGACCAATATTTCGCGGCGTTACAAACTCTTGGGGCTGCACAAAGCTATAATACCCTGACAACATAGTTGTGTAGGGTATAAACAGTAAATAACAATATGGGGAAATTTTAAAGTAGTTTACAACAAGCTGTACTCAATATGAAAAAAAAATTAAATATTTACAGCTGATAATGGACAGGTTCCAAACTTCAAATTAATTGCCATAAAACTTTACCAAACCTTTTTTGAGGATTATTTCATATTTTGTATATTTTAAATCTATAATGGTCTCTGAAATAAAAAAAATATTAAATGCTTTTAAAACTAAAACTTATCTTTAAACAAAAAGTCAGAAAAATTGCAGTGACAATATTAAGTTCTCCATTAAAGTTGTCAAGCAACTTAACAACACTCTGTCCCATAATGTCACATTCTATATTCCGTATATATGTATTACGTTTTTTGTTCTCTCTCCATTTAATGTCAGCTTTTACGAAGTGTTCGAAACAGAATGTTAAAGTTTCAATAGAGATAAAAGCAAATGCACACACACGCAGATATTGCAGCATGTATACAAAACTTTTTATGCACAACACATTTTCCAATAGTTTCCTTTTTTTAGCTTTCCTCTGTTTCTCTATTATAAAATGTTACACTTTCGATCAATTCATATAATACAGACATAAAACAGCACACACACACAGACATCCGCACTCAGACAAAACTGAAGTACACTTTGGTTAGTTTTGTATTTGCAGTACATTTCAATGTCATTGCAATGAATGGTTTAGATGGAGATATAGATGTTTAAATGAGTATAAAAAGTAAACAAATAAAATAAGGGGATACTAGAATAGATGATACCAGACATAGAACTTAGAGTCCAAAACAAAGGAGTTCATTGAGTCTTCAACGTTTTTTATGAAATATACCGGTTTATGCTTTGTTATAACTGTATCATCATGTTTTGACCTCTCGTGTGATCATTCCCCATGCTTTATATTGCTTCATGGCGCAACCCAAAACAATATGAGTAATACCATCTCTCAGAAACACACAAACTGGATGAAATACAAAAAAATTTAAGTACTCATTTGCCCCAAAGTATATCACTTAAGTCAGAAAATGAAATCGATTCTGCGGAAAAAAAATTACCGAAATTGACAATGATGCCGGCCAAGCAGCCACACCAAAGCAAAAGAAAAAAAAATTGAACCTGTGAGCGGAGCAGTATAGTCGGACGGGGCCGACCATATGATACCCTACACAACTAAAAAGTAAACTATATGCGGTTCTATATTCTGAGCCTGGGCAATATTTCATGATATTTGCACACTTTTTACCGATTATAGATCTTGAATATTGACCGATCATCATATAAACAGCCGCTCTAAGTATCCCCTTCACCTTGTAAAATATATGATGTTCTGTATATAATAATTGCCTCTAGAGCGACTGGAAAATCTGACAAAATTAAAGTTTTCGGTTCGTTGCACCCCCTGAATGAAATCTCAACTTCACCGAAAACTATAAGCGTCGTCCTTGACCATAATCGGAACTTCATGTACAATTTCAAAGCGATCAGCGCGACATTTCCGTCCTCTAATGGAGTAATAGTAATAATATGCACATAGTCACATTTACTTAATTACGTATAACTCCCGCATCGGTGTACGTACAGCCATATAATCAATCAATTGGAAGGTCAACAATTCATCTTGGACATACTATCACCATCTCGAGTATACGTCCTTCAGGAGCAAATATATACGCCCCAGAATAAAAATTGTATAATTTTTCACACAAAAGTCAGGGTCCATTTGACCCGCTAAATATTGACCGACCTTTATCAAAACACGCATGCTTATTCTTAGGCCCGATCCCCTTCTCCATGTAAGATTTCACGATGTTCGGACCATAACAGCGGCCTTTGGAGCGACCAGAAAAACCGATAAAAATTTAGTATTTGGTCCATTTCATCCCCTAAATATTAACCGATCTTTACCAAAAACAATGAGGGTCTTCATTGACCAGAACCCATCCTACATGCAAAATTTCGTGAAGATTGGTCCATAACTGTGGCATGTATCGTGTTTACAATTTATAATGGACAGACACACATGTCTAGATCCACTCAGCTAGTCGAGATATGACGATCGGTATACTTAAAGGTGGGTCTGGGACCAATATTTCGCGGCGTTACAAACTTTTGGGGCTGCACAAAGCTATAATACCCTGACAACATCGTTGTGTAGGGTATAAGAAAAAATAACACAAAAAATTGTTTCCAGAGATATACAACCGCTAGTATCAGAAAAAAGACACGACAGAAGAGAGTGGCAGCGATTTAGATATCCAGAGAAGCCAGAGAAGACTTTCACTAGCTTTAAAAAAATAGAAGATCGAAGTTTAAGCCGCTATTTAGATAACTTGGATCCATTTGAAAGATCCGATTACAGTTTGTGGAAGGCTACGAGAAATATGAGTGGTCCTATCCCGAGAGAATCACGTATTTGCAACATATCTAGAAACTGTATTCACGCCAAACCAAGATTCATCTTCTATTCCCGAACGTGTGATAGAAGATTTAAAAACAAAAAAGTCACCTGGCTGTGACAAAATAACATCAAAAATGTTGAAAGAACTACCACTGTCAGGTATGAGAACAGTTTTATTTATATTTAATGCCATATTTTGCATCGGATATTTCCCACCCTCCTGCAAAAAACTTTTTCAAAGCTATTTATCAAACCGATCACTTGAAGTAAAATGCAATGGCATATTTTCTAGCACGAAAAATATAATTTCTGGCGTTCCCCAAGGAAGTATATTGGGTCCTTTCCTCTATGTAGTATTTACTAGTGACATGCCAACAAACACTTGCATACACACCTCTACCTTTGCGGGCGATACTGCGTTTGTCAGTCTACACAGAGATCCCGCAGTTGCATCTTACAACCTACAATCTTATATTAAAATCTTTGAAGACTCGTTAAGGAAATGGAGAATCTTCGTAAACACAAACAAATGTATACATATAACATTCACGTTAAGGCGAGAATCATACCCTTCAATTAACATATTCAACATAGAAATACCACAAACTGATCATGTGAAGCAACACATCGATTCGAAGATTACCCAAATAAAACTAAAATGCAACCAAATTCAGTGGCTTATTTGGACTAAGCTCTACACTCAGTCTCTCATACAAAGTTCTTCTATACAAGACTTTCATAAAACCTATATGGGCATACGGAATACAACTCTGGGGAACAGCAAGTGATTCTAATATAAATAAACTACAAAGAAGACGGTCTATTATACTTCGGTCAATGTCAGGTGCTCCGTGGTATATACGAAATTCAAATATACACAAAGACCTCAACGTCCCATTCATTGAAGAAGAAATTCAAAAATGCTGCCTATCTTACAAAGCCAAACTACTCGTGCACCCAAACCCTTTGGCCCGCCAACTGTTAAACTTCGAAGGACACAGTCGTTTAAGAAGAAGAGATACACTGAACATCACGTAGATGTCTGAATTCAACTACAATGAACGTCTAAAGGCATACCCATATAATGTTACCAATAAGCGGGAAATTGCATTGGCATAACACCGCAATATATCACCTTAGAATAAGATTTGAATACTTATTGTTATTTTCATTATATGAAAGATTCAATAAATAATACTTAACTTAAAAATGGCTTTGTTATAGCCTCCATGTACTTGTAATGGCCATTATTTCGTACTTTCATTTGGCATTCCACATAATTGGCTGGTCAAAAACTTCTTCGCGTAACCCTGTTTATGTTCAGAACATATTGCTTCTATTTTTAAATTCCCTCCTGTCCATAATCAATGTTTGAAATACAAGGGTAGAGCCCCATTGTAATTATTAGGTTGGGGAAAAAGAAATCCATTAGGCCGGTCGTCGATTATTTCGATAGAATCGGAGAAATGATCGAAGTTGACCGGCATGTGAGCAATCGTAACATCACCAAGGAGCTAAAAATCGACCATAAAGCTGTTTTATCGACACAAAACTGGATTCAAAAAGAAGCTCGATGTATGGATACCACACCGATTAACAAAAAAAAAAAAAACAAAAAGAGGACGGATGGAATTTCAATCTGCGAAGCCTTGACCAAACATAATGTGATAGATCCATTTCTTAAACGGATGGTAACAGGAGATAAGAAATGAATAACATACATAACATGGTCAAAGAGCGCTTAAGCACCTCAAACGGTGGCTAAACCAAGACTAGTGGTTCTATGGTGGATCTGGAACGGCATTATTTATTTCGAGTTAATTCCATATGGCCAAACGCTAAATTTTAATATCTACTGACCGGAAACGGACCGCATTGGTCAACAGGAGAGGTGGCGTGTTCCACCAGGACAACATTAGACCATACACATCTACAGTGACTCCCCATAAACTTCGGGAGATTGGTTGGGAAGTTTTCATGCTTCCGCTATACAGTCCGGACTTGGCATCAAACGATTATCATATTTTTCTGCCATTGTAAAATTTCTTTAATGATAAATTCAAATTGGTATCTATGGAGGATTGTGAAAATCGACTACTAAAGTTTTTTTGCCAAAAAGAGCAGGACTTATATGTGAGAGAGTCATTATGAAGTTACCTTTGAAACGGTGCATATGTGGCCCAAATCGAATATGCCGCACCATGTTAAATAAAGTCCTATAGTTCATATAAAAACAATTGGAATTCTTTTTCTTAACCTAATATTTTAAAGAGATTTTTCCTATTGTATTGGCTGTTATTTTGCAGTCGGATGGGAGACCACCATACGACACAATACACTACTATTACCGATTACTACATTTCTGCAGATCTATATTCCGAGACTGGAACATACTTCGCGGTATTTGCACCCTCTTAATCGATTAGAGGTCAAGAGCTCCTATTTCTTACCCTGACATATTTTACCAAGCATATTTTTTCGGAGTAGCCATTTACGCCATACGATTCAAATTCCGTATCTTACCCACACAAATCTTGGATCCTTTAACCATAACTTAATAGTTGGCCAGATTCTTTCCCCGTGTAAAATATGTAATGATCGACTTACAATAGGAAACCATACAGAAAATGTCTTTGGTCCATCATCTGATCATCATCGAAATTTGTAGGTTTCGCCCTTGAAGACAACCGGATCCTCATATATAATTTTTAGCGACATTTTCGTAACACTAATACTAAAACTAA